>NC_043014.1:1438354-1490854 GCF_006345805.1 Octopus sinensis
CTTTTCAATGTGTATATCATGATATCTATTTTGTGTGTGTGTATATATATATATATATAATTGTTTATGTGACTATATAATTTGTCTTTCTCATCTGTCAAGTCATCCGCCTTTCCTGTTAAACATCTATTTATCCTTAGTATGCCTGTCTCTCTCTCTCACTCTGTCTTAATCAGTTTTCTTCCGTTATCTATCTATCTATCTATCAACCCCTTTTCTCTCTTTGTGTGTATCTCTCTCCTCTCTCTCTCTCTCTCTCTCTCTCTATATATATATATATATATATATACCTCTACCTATCTATCAACCCTTATCTCTCTTTGTGTCTATCAATCTCTCTCTCTCCCTCTCTCTTTATATATATATATCTATACACACGCACGCGCGCGCGCACACACACACATACATATACACACATACATATACCAAACTTCAGAATTTTCCCCCTCTACCAATTTAGGGACAATACAACCTCGAGACAAAGAATAAGTAAAGAAAATCTCTTTATTACAAAATACAAGCCACTTCTTAACGGGTCTACGACAAACAATTAATATACCTCAACTTTAGAATAAAAGAAAAAATATATATACACACACAAATACTACACTCCATAGAATCCATTACTAATCAGCCCCTTCATAGCTATATTTACACCCATTCATATTCTCCCTTCTCTGTTTCTTTCTTCTTCTTCTTCTTCCTCTTCTTCTTCATCATCATCGTTATCATCACATCGGCGTCATCATCATCGCCACCATCATCACACCATCTTCTTCTTCTTCTCCTCTTCCTCTCTTCTTCTTCTCATCATCATCGTTATCATCATCATCGTCGTCATAATCATCATCACCATTCATTCTCCTTCTCCTTCTTCTCCACCCCCTAGCCCTTAAGTTTGTCACTAATGTTTTTTAGTATAACACCTACGCTATTCTATAAACAAGCCTGTCAATATAAATATTCTCCTGAATTGAACTGAGACTGCCAGCCGCCACTGACCATTCAAAATACGACCATCAGGGCACTCCCAGATTCTCCACCCCCCTTTCCTCACCAGCCTTCCCTCTACTACCTTACAAGAACTCACAACTACCTCAAACACACAAGTGCAAACAAGGGAGTCAGAGAAAGGCAGAATGCCACTAAATCTGAACACTACTATAGAAATATTCTTTTAAAAAAACTTTTCTTCTAATTTTTCTAAATTTAATTATTTAATCGTTACAGTTGAAAAGGTCTCAAAATGACCGAAACCGGTACTGAAATGTTCACTATAAAATTATTTTAGCATTTTCTATTTTTTACTTGTTTTTTTATATATATATATATATATATATCTTCCCAACTCTCGTATCTTTGTGCTTTTATATGTATATCTGTCAATCCATTCACACATCACAGCGATGCTAATGATGATTAGAGAAACGTACGATGGTCACAACGCCCTATATTTCTACCCCCGGAAGTTTATCATGTTTTAATCGAAGGCCCTAAAAAAAAGAAAAAAAAAAAAAACTCAACATGTCTGTTCGGTATTGAATCCTTTTGTCTCTTGTGTCTTTCTTTTTAGACGATCAACGAATCCCCAGATTTAGAGTTTTCTTATGGAGATTCGGATTTCTATGAAAATGAAATCTCAGGCGAGTGTTCTTTTTACTTCCTTTATTTTGTATGATGAAGAATTGGTGGTTGTGGTGGGATTGGTGAATTCTTAGGGGTGGGAAAGGATCGGGAGGGGTCATTGATTTCAAGTAAATAAGACTATAGAAGAGAAGAAAAGTTGGGTCCGTCGAGTGTGTTTAACCCTTTTCTTAATATATTTGTGTTGAAATCCACTGCTTTTGTTTGAATTAAATTTGAAAATAAATGAAGAATTTAGTGAAATGACTTTTGTTCTTTTGAAGTTGATGTTTGGAACATCAGTTAACATGGAATTTGGATGGAAAGTTTGAATTTAGATCACTTTAAACTGGAAGTTTGTAGCATAGAACAGGCATTCTGTCAGTTCCGGTTGGTCCAGTTAATGGAACAGCCTGCTTGTGAAATTAACGTGCAAGTGGCTGAGTACTTCACAGACATGTGTACCCTTATAGTTTCAGCATAGCACCAAATGTAACAGCTGAGTGGACTGGAGCAACATGAAATAAAGCATGTTGCTCAAGGACACACTGCCCTGTCAGGAATTGAACTCACAACCGGAAGATTGTGAGCCAGATGCCCAAACTATTAAGCCAAGTGTCTTCTATAGAACCAGGGATGGTCTCAGGGAGGATCAGCAACAAAAGGAGTAATGATATAATGCTTGTAACATTAGCAGAGGTTCCCCTTTTTTTTGGTGGGGCTGGAGTTTTTTTGAGAAAGTTGGGATAATTTCAAATATATAACATATCCCTATTTTAACTCTCTTATTCCCTTGGTGCTTTCTGTAAAGTGGTTGGTACAGGAAGGGCATCCATCCATAGCCACCACGCCAGAACAGCTCTTGTCAAACCATCCAACCCATACCAGCATGAAAACAGACATTAAACAATGATGTATATAATTTTGTTGAAAGTCTCTTTTTATATTTGTTTTTCTTTTTTTTCTAATTTGCATTTATAACAATTTAATTTTATAATTAAAAGATATCTGGGTAGATTTGGTAAGGCTATGGGGAGTACAGTTTACCCTTCTTAGACCAAATAAATAATAACAAAAAAAAAAAGGTACTTGTTTTGTCCTCTCTGATGATTCTCTTTATCTCTTTCAGAACTTTATTGTTACACTGAGGAACCAGAATTTCAACAAAACCTCAGAGCCTTTGAAGACACATTTGCATCTAAGGGTAATTATTTCCAGTGTGGTGTGTGAAGAGTCTTGGCTATGAATGTCTATGTATGTGTATGTCATGGTATCATGGTGTTGACCAGACTATCAAGTGTTGTTACACATCGCTGATCACAATGTGCTTCACATTGTTTTTGCCTTCAAACGATGCCACCCTGCTGGCTGGGGGAGCAGGCCAACATTCCTCCTTGGTCAGAAAGCTATTCTATTTTACAGCTGAGTGGACTGGAGCAACATGGAATAAAGTGTGTTGCTCAAGAATGCAATGTACTGTCTGGTCTGGGAATCAAACCCACGATCTTGCAGTTGTGAGTACAACACCCTAACCTCCGGGTCACACACCTTTCTCTGTGTGTGTGTGCATTTATTTGATTTGTTTGTTACAGTATTTCTATAGAATACTCTGCCTTTGTTTCCAGTAATTTTGAAGGATTTAGTAAAATAACTTTGTCATTAGTAAGCTGGTATTTGGAACATAAATTAGCATGGAGTTTTGTTGGGAGTCTTTAGTTTAGATGCCTTCAAAACAGGGAGTTTGTATCATAGACCCTGGGGCCATCTTATTTGGGTTGGAACAAAAAAGATTCTCTTTGAAAGTACAGAGCTACCGGGAGACAAAGTAATTTACAGAAGTGTCAAAAAACATCACCACCCGTAATTGAATGTTTTGTCATGCAAAGCACAGAATGTAAACATTCATCCAGACACACACACACACGTATGTATACACGTATCATCCTCATCATTTCAATGTCTGCTTCTCCATGCTTGCACGGATCAGATGATCTTCATTGATTTTCTGTGGCTGGATGCTTTTCCTGTCACCAACCATCACCTGTTTTCAAGTTAGGTAATATTTCTCCTAGTCTTTTAACACAAACACCACAGAGGATTGTGTGTATGTATACATACATACATACGTACATATATGTACAAACCCCTCTTGGGCCAAAAATTACATTGAAGAACATCCTTGAATCTTTGTAAGCTGATGACACCATAACTGATGAGTGAAATGCAATTCACCTTCTCCAGTAAAACTTTTTTGATTAAAACATGAACTAAAATTTATTCAATGAAATTTATTTTAAATTTTATTTGAAAACTTTCAGTAAAATGTGATTCTGCTTTTTTTTTTGTGGAAAACTCATTTTGTGAACACTTAATTAAATATTTTTACAGTAGAAAACTTTTTATGAAAACCTTGTTTTGTATTTTTTTCATAAATATAGATATATATATAATATGTATCTCTCTGTGTCTCTCCATCCATCCACACACTCATCCACCCATTCATCCATACCTCTATATATGTGTGTGTGTTTTTACATATATATGTGTGTGTTTATATATATATGTATGTGTGTATATATATATATGTGTGTGTGGGTGTTGATATACATGTGTATGTTTATATATATATATAGTGTGTGTGTGTTCATATATGTATGTTTCTATGTATATACTTATAGTTATCTCAAACAAATAACCCACCTATTCATCCATCCCTCTATATATATATGTGTGTTTATATATACATATGTGTATGTGTGTCTGTTTATATATGTGTGTGTGTGTATTTATATATACATATATATATGTATTTGTTTTTATATATATTTATAGTGTGTGTGTGTTCATGTACGTATGTATCTATGGATATACTTATATTTATCTCAAAGAAATAACATTTTCCTTCTCTCACCTTTTCAAGGTTATGAACAATGGTCCAGTTCGACTGAATCTCAGCAGAAAAGATTTCTGGTGTTCTTGCAAAATGAACTGGAAATGGCAGACGCTGAGAGAAGGATGGCAGCCATACAGTCAGTCCTTTATCTTGTGCAAGGTTTGTTGAATCTTCATCTTTATGCACACTTACCATCCACACACACACCTCCACACTCACATGTCAACTGTCACAACCTAATTCTGACCACACCAATGACCAATACTGTCCTGTTTTCTGTAATATAACAACAAGACAACATGGGGCCTCCTACGCGGTTGCTGCCAAAACTCCCTCAGTTTACACCCCTAGTAGCTGGAAAATGGTTTAGCATTAAGTAGTCTTAGATAACACTTTCTGTAATAAACAGGATGGTCTTTGGCCAGAGCAAAATTGCATTTCTATAATGGGAAACATTATAGAAAAACAACAATAACTCTGTTCAGGGAAATCTTGGTAGGACCATTGTTGGTTCTGTTCTTAGAATGGTTGGAGGTGGTGGTAGTGGAAGAGGGGGCAGTTTGAAAAGAAGTATGAAGAAACTTCTTTCATGCCAGTCCCCAGCAATTGGTTGTGACATGTAGGAATTGAACCTACATCATTGGTTTTTAAAATGACTTTGTACACCAAACGCTCCCTCAGATCACCACCTGCCATTCTTTCACTCTTTGAATGAAGATGATGGTGATCATGGCTGGAATTCTCTGTCTGCTAGATCATCAGGACTGAGCTGGTGCTAATTAACGACCTGACCAATATTCATTAAACTGTTTCTCATTTGGTCTAGTTACGTATATTTGATCATTCACTCCCAGAGTTTGACCATCAGACTCGGAATATTCTTTACTTTACCTGTGGTCAGGTGTGTTAAGTTTCACTGTTGAGCACACCTTTCGCTTGACCACGTAAACCCTTAGTCTTGATCTTAATTATCCAGCCACATTCTGTTCAGATGTTGTAAACCTTTCTCAGATGACCGCAATTTTTTTAAATTTATTTTATTTTCTCATGTACTCAGATGATACAGGACAACATCCCTGACTCTTTTCCAGGGCCTCTTAGATTAATGGGAAAAAGGGAACAAGGTATCCTCAAACCAGAGTCTTGGCCTGAATGCTTGCAACTGATGCTCCATTAAAACTGTTATCATTGGGAGTCACCAATGACTCCCAATGGTGTATTAAGATTACAGCCTGGGGAGTTGTGGGTGACTCCCCATGCCAGGGAAGTGTTTAATATTGTGTGATCCACATTTCCTCATTGGTGGGTTTTGTGTTGTATAACCCCTTTCAGTTTAGATTTGTTATCAAATGTTTTCCAGCCATGACCATCCTGTGTATTTAGAACTTGTTTGCCAAATGTATCCTTCCTGTTTCAAGACACTAAAGGGTGATTTGAAAGAGTTCAGCTGTTACGATTAGCAAGTTTTGAGACCACGTAGATGCTTCCTTGTTTTGGTTGAGACAGTTGACACCTCTCACTTGCAGTGTTCTTTTTTCTTTCCGGATTTTTCTTTCCAGCCCATATTATTATTATTATTATTATTATTACTATCATCACCATATCACAATTCTATTCCTCTTCCATTTCTCTTTTCAGGAGTATTTTCCGAGTGTGACACTGAAGACCACCAGGAGTACTGGGCCAAGAGAAATGTGTTTCTTATTTATGAGATGGGTCTATTCACTTCTTGTGTCCACCTCCTTCACTTAGAAATGGAGTAAGTCTAACTTAGCCACTGTTGTTCTTGTTGTTTAGACTCCCAACTCAGCCCACAGCCCACAGTCCAGTACATCTACAACCAACTCTTCCTTTTCTTTAGCAGAGATGACATCAGCTCATATTTCTTTCCTTTCTTTTCAAGGGTAGGGTACAATTTGATGAAGATTTGACAGCTGGCTGCTATTTCTTGCAGGTTGAGTGACTGCATAGAAGCTGTATTGTATGCATAAATAGTTACATATATATATAAATATATAGCTGTATACACATGAAAATATGAATACTAATAAAATAATATTCAGCAAGAATAAAGCCCCATATAGGTAGAATTAGAAATATATAAAGCTGGTGTACATGAAGCATGATCATTGCTAGAAATAGCAGCCAGCAAGTTTATGGCACTATGTAGAGCTTCACTGAATATTTACAGGCAGAGATGTGTGCAGGTGGTGAATATAGGAAAATTCTGTCATACCTCTATGGAACCGTTAGAGGAATAAAGGACAGCTCATAGCGCCATAAACTATATATATATATATGTATGTATATATATAGGAACAACATTTTGTATTCAGACTTGAAAGCATATGACTGATGGATTTAAATGAATATCTTACACCCCTTTGTTCAGTAAAACCTTTCCTACCCTTCAACTCCTGTCTCAACTCAATTTTTTCCTCACCATCTCACCATCTTTTTCCTTCTCTCTCCTACTACATGCTCTTTATGTATGAAGTGTACCTTGTTTTGTGTTCCCCATCAGTTACAGCCAGTTTCTTGAATATATGGGATGCAAAACTCATTTTTTTAAAATTAATTTCCTCCCATCAATTTTACCCCAAAGAAGGACTCTAATTAAAATGTTAGCTATTCCTCTCCTGATGGCAATGCTACTTTTCACTTTCTCTCAATTGTTTCAAATAATATAAGTCATACTAAACCATACCAGCTTCAATCTCCTTTGATTTTCTTTTACATTATACACGGATATCTATATGAAGCAGTATGGTATAGCTTTGATAAGGAGTAGAATGATATAAAATTTCTTTATATTTTTGTATATTATATATATGTATACTTACCTGTGTTATTTATCTTTATATTAATACATTTTTGTTTATATATATATTGTATTATTGATGTTGTTGTTTTCTTTTGCAGTAACAAAGCTGTGGCCACGTCTGCTCAAAGGAAACCTTGTCTGTCTATTGCTGATTGTAAAGAGCTCAGGTTTGTCCTTCCACCTTTCCTTCATCCCATTCTGCCTCTCCCTACATTTACCCCTATATGTTAGCATTGCCTTACCAACATCACTGTCACTCTCCTCCTTCTATATCCTGCTTATCATCATCATCATCGTCTTTAGTTGCAGTAAGTTTATTTCCTTCGTATCCTCTTTCTTTTGCTGCTATGGTCAAGTACTGCATCTCTTTTCGTCTTTGTTCTGCTGTATCATTTCGTCTGTAAGGCCCTGAAGTCTTTGGCATCTATCTGTCGGTGCAGGCGTGGCTGTGTGGTAAGAAGCTTGCTTCCCAACCACATGGTTCCAGGTTCAGTCTCATTGCATGGAACCTCGGACAAGTGTCTTCTGCAAAGCCTCAGCTCGACTAAAGACTTGTGAATCGATTTGGTTGGCAGAAACTGAAAGAAACCCTGTCGTGTGTGTTTGTGTCTGTGTTTACGTCTCTGTAACTTACCGGTTCAACAAAAGTTTCAGGCTTAAAAAAAATATATGTTCTGTCACTCATTCATTTGACTAAAACTTTTACAAGGTGTTAAAAGCAATATCCAAACGTGATTGATGCCAGTGCCTCCTGACTGGCTCCTGTGCCGGTGGCACGTAAAAGCACCCACTACACTCTCAGAGTGGTTGGCGTTAGGAAGGGCATCCAGCTGTAGAAACACTGCCAGATCTGACTGGAGCTTGGTGCATCCGCTGACTCTCCAGACCTCAGTCAAGCCGTCCAACTCATGCCAGTATGGAAAACGGACATTAAACGATGATGATGATGATATGGCTGTGTGGTTAAGAAGAAGCTTGCTTTCAACCATGTGATTCTGAGTTCAGTCTCACTGCCCAGCACCTTCAAATATTTTCTCGTCTCGGCTGGCCCCCGTGCCGGTGACACGTAAAAGCACCGTCCGTTCTGTCCCGTTGCCAGCATCGCCTGGCCCCTGCCGGTGACACGTAAAAGCACCATCCGTTCGTGTCCGTTGCCAGCATCGCCTGGCCCCGTGCCGGTGACCATAAAGCACCGTCCGTTTGTGTCCGTTGCCAGCATCGCCTGGCCCCGTGCCGGTGACCGTAAACACTGTCGTTCGTGTCCGTTGCCAGCATCGCCTGGCCCCGTGCCGGTGACACGTAAAAGCACCGTCCTTCGTGCCGTTGCCAGCATCGCCTGCCCCGTCCGGTGACACGTAAAAGCACCATCCGTTCGTGTCCGTTGCCAGCATCGCCTGGCCCTGTGCCGGTGGCACATAAAAAGCACCATCCGTTCATGGCCGTTTGCCAGCTCTGTCTGGCACCTGTGCAGGTGGCACGTAAAAAACACCCACTACACTCGCGGAGTGGTTGGCGTTAGGAAGGGCATCCAGCCGTAGAAACACTGCCAGATTTGACTGGGCCTGACGAAGCCTTCCAGCTTCACAGACCCCAGTTGACCCGTCCAACCCATGCTAGCATGGAAAGCGGACGCTAAATGATGATGATGATGACAGTCCTAGACTGACATAATTCTTATGGGTGGTTATCAAAGATGGAAAGTGAAAGAAGCCTGTCGCAAATAGATAGTTTCTGTTGATTTTCTATAAGGAAGCTATGACTTCAGGGTTCTCTGTCTTGTACCTGATGCTCCTGATGGCAAGTGGCTTGGAATGTATTCTTTGCTCGCCAGAGGGTGCCCTGAGATGACTGTTAGTGTTTTGACACCATTGCCTGAGGAGGGAATTTTCTTCAAGACAAACTGCAGTGATAATGGCCTTTTCACAAGTCAAATATTTCACAAACATAATTGAGCTGATCTTAAAGTTTGTTTAGTATTTACACTGTGTCTGTCTGTGTGTCTCCTTGTCCTGACATCAGGTGATTGTAGTAAATGACTGTCGTTTGTTAAACGAGCATTGTCATATGATTCCAGTCTTCCATGAAGAACATGTCTGCCAAAGGGGGAAATATTGCTTTGCTTGGAATCAGGTGAGGCTTGGCAACAAATGAAGAATCTGGCTGTAGAAAATCTGCCTCAAACAATTTCTGTCTGACCCATTCAAGCACTCGGAAGATGACATTGAAACGATGATAATGGTGTACAAGTATGTATGTGAGAGTGTCGTGTGTACTAACCACCTCTCTACCCCTCTCTCTTTCACAGTCCTCTCTCTCTCTCTCTCTCACAGTCTCTCTCTCTCTCTCACAGTCTCTCTCTCTCTCTCACAGTCTCTCTCTCTCTCTCACAGTCTCTCTCTCTCTCTCACAGTCTCTCTCTCTCTTACAGGATCATTCTCAATGTTCTGTACACTGTTGTTGAAACCATGAGATGTGTTGAAGAAACTGAAGAAGAGAAAAAGTTGAAGAACCAGTTCAAAGCAGAATTAAGTAAGCCTTGGTTTTGTTGCTTGCTTTCACACATTCCCACACATTCCCACACGCCCACACATTCCCACAT
This sequence comes from Octopus sinensis, assembly GCF_006345805.1. Classification (NCBI taxonomy): domain Eukaryota; kingdom Metazoa; phylum Mollusca; class Cephalopoda; order Octopoda; family Octopodidae; genus Octopus; species Octopus sinensis. The sequence goes on from NC_043014.1 coordinate 1,448,294, forward strand.
CCCCATACATTCCCACACACTCATACATCCCCATACTTACCTATTCACTAATTCACACCACACACTCACTCACATCATCGAATCGACTCGTATCACACAGTCACTCCTTGCACACCATTATACATACAAGTTGGCCCAAAAGTAGGTTTACAGTTATCACACAGGCACTTCAAATTTCTTTTAAAACATTTTATTACATTTAAATTTCTATCTTACAAACTGAAAAGGGAGCTTGACAAAATTAACTAAATTAGCATAGGATAATGGCTTCATATATTTTTATAATTAAAATCTAAACTGTTGATATATGAATGTGAAAGAGATAGCTTGATAAATGTAAACCTACTTTTGGGCCACCTTGTATGTGTATATATGTATATATATTTGATAGAATCTCCCATTGAAGGTGATGTGTGAGTGTTCAGTTCTTGCTGAATGACCATCACCAATGATTTGTTTATAGCAATCAAATGTTTGTGCTGTGTTTTGTCCCGCTTCAAATTGATGTCACCTGGACAGGTGCACCAGGTGTCAGAGTGATTGCAGAGAAATAGAGAAATGTGAGATGAAGTGTTTCACTCAACAACACAAGGCAGCATCTGGCCCAGGAATTGAAACTACAATCTTATGATCTTGAGTGCAACACTGTAACCACTGGGCCATGCACCCTTTCACACAAGCACACACGCACTCACAAACACACACACACACTCACAAACACACGCTCTCACAAACACACGCACACACAAACACATGCACACATGCACACACAAACACACACTCACAAACACGCACACACACACTCACAAACTCACGCACACACAAAGACACGCACACACACACTCACAAACACGCACTCACAAACACACGCACGCACACAAACACACACACACACAAACACACGCACACAACACACACGCACACAACACACACACACACAAACACACACACACAAACACACACACACAAACACACACACACTCAAACACACGCATGCACAAACACATGCACACACAGTCTACATCTCTTGTAGTAGTTGAACACTGTCTTCTTGAATGTCCTTCAAGAACCTTACACTTTGTTGGTCTCTGTTTCAATGTTAATGATGACAAGAAAATGATGAAGATGATGATGTTGATGATATTTTTATATACTTTCAGCTATGCCATATATTGGTGATGAGATTCTTGCAGTAACACTCTTTGGAATGGTCAGCAGATTCTGCAGTGGAACAGCACCACATTTCCCTATCAAGAAGATCTTACTGCTTCTCTGGAAGATCATTTTGGTAAGTGTTTCCTTCCACGATTTGATGCCCTACCATCCTTTGTTCCTAGGGGAACGTCTTAGAATACTTGGTAGTCTATCTCTCATAGTGGTCTAAAAGTCCTCTGGCACAATAGTAAGACTAACACGAGACAGTGACACTAAGAATCATTATAGTCCACTAGTTAGACCAGTATAAGGTGCAAGTGAGACGCTGTCCTCCTGCTTGTCCAGGTGAGCTTTCAGTGGCAACCTGTCCAATTAACGCCAGCCTTGAAAGCAGGTGTAAAATGAAGTTGATGGTGTTGATGATGATCTGGGACAAACTTACTGCAGATTCTATACTCTTTTACTTGTTTCAGTCATTTGACTGTGGCCATGCTGGAGCACCGCCTTTAGTCGAGCAAATCGACCCTAGGACTTATTCTTTGTAAGCCTAGTACTTATTCTATCGGTCTCTTTTGCTGAACCGCTAAGTTACGGGGATGTAAACACACCACCATCGGTTGTCAAGCGATGTTGGGGGTACAAACACAAACGCACACATATATATATATACATATATATGATGGGCTTCTTTCAGTTTCCATCTACCAAATCCACTCACAAGGCTCTGGTCAGCCCGAGGCTATAGTAGAAGACACTTGCCCAAGTTGCCACACAATGGGACTGACCCTGGAACCATGTGGTTGGTAAACAAGCTACTTACCACACAGCCACTCTTGCGCCTATGTAACAAACTCATTAACAAGGTATTGATTGCCCCAAGGTATTAATAAAGGTATTTTCCCAAGGTGCCCTGCTGTGGGACTGAACCTGAAACCACATGGTTGCAAAATGAATTTCTTAACCCAGCAGCCATGGCTGCACCTCTATTCTGTCTCAGCAATTTAAGGTTTGTTTCTTTCCTCTGCATCCTGAGTTGGCTGGTTTTGTTTTCCTGATCCAGTCTCATCGGATCTGTGAGGCCAAATATTGTCGGGTGTAAAGTCTACCTCCACCCTCTTATGGAAGTCACCCAGATCCAGATCCACCCTGGCCTTCTCCCACCACCAGTACTTTTTTTTTACCCAGCATGCATCATCTCCCACATGCCTCACTCCAGTGCATCTTGCCAAAATCTCTGGCACTCAACCTCTTTCTCATCTATTAACTCTCTACATCCAAGCTGCTGCTGTTGCTACTACTACCACTACTCTCACTGCTCCTTATCTACTCCCTTTGCAGCTGTCCCTTGGCGGTCTGAGAGAACTTCAAGATAACAAGAACATGATCCGCAACCAACATGGTTTACCAGGCTTACCTGAAGATCCTTACGAAGTCTGCAAGAACATGCGTGCTTCCTCTCCACCCGCATCAACAGCTGATCTCATTGAACAACAAATGCCAAAACGTGGCGTCCGAGGCAAAAGGGTAAGGTTTGGTTTCTTCTGAAGAAAACTCCTTCTTCTTTATAATTCCTCATGTTGTTTTGTGTTTACACAAACACTGCTATTTCTGATACCCTTTTATCACACTGCACCCTTCACCCACATGTACCCCTATGTTTGTGTATTGAGGTGTTTGTCAGAAAACCTTTTAGTGTTGTAGAGGAGGGTACACCCCCAATTACAGAGGTCTGCTGTGACCCTTTTATTGCTGACTGGTTGTTACTTGTAAAGTATGTATGTGAGCTATTAGGGGTGGGAGATTTGTATAAAGAAGAAAATTGTCACCACCGTCATTTAACGTCCATTTTCCATGCTGTCATGAGTTGGACAGTTTGAAAGTAACCAACAAATGAGAATGCATCAAGCTCCAATGTCTACCTTGATATGGTTTCTATGGCTGGATGCCCTTCCCAATACCAACCACTTTATTGGGTGTACTGGGTGCCTTTTGTGTGGCACAGGCTCTCATCAGGTTCCTCAGTAATTCACAAAACCTGACCCTTCTACTGAATTGGCAGGGGTGGTATTGAGAGAGGTGGCTTCACGCCAGGTGATGAGAAGTTAAAATATGAAAGACAGACAAGAAGAGGTCTTGTTCTAAGGGAGTTACCATGGTTACGCCAATCGGAAGAAGAGAAGGATGGTACTGATGATGTGTTAAAATAATGGTGGTGGTGCTTGTGTTGGTGTGGTGTTGTAGGTAGAGCAATTTATGTTGTAGGTTCAATTCTAACCAAAACCAACTTTACTTTCCATCCTTCTGATGCCAACAAAATAAAGTCTCAATCACCTGTTCCCACCTCCTTCTTAATTGCATTGATTACTTTCTTCAGAACAAAATCAATACAACTCCTTAATCACCTGTTGATGAAAGGTGAATTAGACGACAGCTTTTACCTGCACCGATACACGGATAACTAAATAGTAATCTAGGAGTATTTTACTCCTGATTCAGTATACTCCTCCCCCCTTGGAATATACTCAGTGGAATGTATCATATTCCTGGTTTAATGTTCTCTCTTGCAATATGCAGAGAGTAGTCTGTTGTACTCCTGGTTTAGTGTACTTCCTTGGAAAGTCCAGAGGGCCACTGTATTACAGTCCAGGTTGAATGTACTCCCTTTGAGTGTAAAGTTTGTTGTAAAAGCTCAGAGTTGGCAGGGTTTTCTTTATGTTGCCTCTGTCAGCTCTGAACAGACTTAAAGGTAACTCTTACATAGCACTGAAGGAGCACAGAGGTTGCTGATGGGTAACCCATAGGTGTTTTTGAGGTGACCCAAGATCTTTCCCTAAAGGTATGTCCAAATACAGAGACATGTAGGGTTTAGCTGTGTCGGGGGTGCAGTGTGGTACTTTACATGTAGGGTTTAGTTGTGTGGACTGCAGGCTGGTGTTTCTCATGTACTGCTTAGCAGTGTGGCACGCGTGTAGCTGCACGGGGTGCTGTGTGGCACCTCACATGTAGTGTCTAGCTATGTAGAGCACAATGTGGCATTGCACATGGTGTGTTTAACTGTGGGGGGTGTAGTTCATCTCTCCATTGCTCATGGAGAGATGATCTGCATGGGATGTAATGTTTAGTTATGTAGACTGCAATGTAGCACTCCACATGTAGTGTTTAGCTGCGTAGTATTCCATGTGGCATTGCATTTGTAGTGTTTAGCTGCGTATAGTGCAATGTGGCACACCACATGTAGTGTTCAGCTGTGTGGGATGCAGTGTATTTCATGACATGTACTGTCTAGCTGTGTGACGTGCAGTGCAGCACTGCACATGTGGGACTTAACCATGTGGGCAGCAGTGTAACATTCCATACCTAATGATTAGCTGTGTGTGGTCAGGGTGCAGTGTGACTCTTCAGGTGTGTTTCTTCCCTATTTGGTCCCCAGGTATTGTTGTTCATCCCCAAATCTGCCTCAATCCAGCTAATCTATATTCAAGATCATTGTTCCAGACATGACCCTCCTTCCTTTCCCATTTGTTGAGAATGGTAGCCATTAGTTGCCTCTTCATCTTCATCATTAAATCATTTATTGCAAAAGGGACTCTCTTTCATTATTGGGATTTGCTTTTGGTCCACACACATATCTGTGTGACTATATATATATATATATATATATATATATATATCATAATAATTTGAGGGAATATTATTCCTAACTTACAGGGAAAAATTCAATTTAGAAATACTAAATCAAATTTCACAAAATAAATATATATATAAATTAGAAAAAAAACACCTTTTATCAATTCAAAATGAAAAATTAAATTTACACCATCTAGAAAATTACATATAATAGAAATATTAAATATAAGATAAAAATAATATACCGATGATTAAGTAATGTGCAAAATAATAATAAATAAAACGTATATATTTGGTATACATACATACATATATATATATGTATGTATATATATATAGGTATATGTATATACACACACATACATATCTTTCTGTATGTATGTTTGTGACTATACATACATACATATATATATATATATATATATATATATAATATATATATATATATATATATACACACACATATACACACACACTTACAGGTAATCATCTTTCTTTCAAGCATCTTATTAGAACGTATGACCGTGTTTCAAGTTTAATGGGAAGTTTTTTTTTTCCCAACTTCCTCGTTAGTCTTTTTGTCTCCAAATCCATTCGCATGATGTTCTGAGACTGTCACAAAGTCATTCTCAAAATAAGAATACCACGCAAAAGCTGCAGAAGAATAATTATGAAAATTTTAGAATAGCAATACCATCATCATCATTTAGTGTCTGCTTTCTATGGGTTGGATGGTTTGACTAGGGACTGGCAGGCCAGGAGGCTGCACCAGGCTCCAATCTGTTTTCGCAAGGTTTCTAGAGCCCTTCCTAACGCTAACCACTCCGTGAGTGTAGTGGGCACTTTTTATGTGCCACTGGCATGAGAGCCAATCAGGCGGCACTCGCATCGACCCCATTTGGATGCTGCTTTTTATGTGCCACCAGCATGTAAAACAAACTTATGTTAAAAACACATGCATCACACGTAAAAAAATATATATATTATTTTAAATTGGGTGTTGATGTTTTTTAGATTGTAGAATTCCTAATATTCTCTGCAATTTAATGCCAAATGCAAAGACAACACCCTGTTGTGACATTTTATTTCCAAAATGGAATTGTGAAGGTCTGAAAAGGTTAGACCTATGAGTTTAGGAAGAGATCTATTGTAAACCAAGCTTAAGGGACTAATAAGGGAATCTGAAAAATCCTTAGGAAAAAGAGCAAACTTGGTGCTGTTTGTGTATATATATATTTCTTTTTTCTATTTGGTTTGTAAGGTATTTGATGTGGCATCTCATTAATGAGATTGAGAATGATGATGAAAGAATTTTGACTTGTCTAGCTGATTGATTGATTGATTGACGAAATGGTTATTCAAACAATCAATTAGATAATTGGGTAAATGTTAACGAATTGAGTACTACTAATAATTAAAGAAGTGAAATAAAAACCAGTGTATATGTTTATTATTAGCGTAATGATCCTCCCAAGATCCAACAATATATATATATATATATATACATACATACATACATACATACATACATATATATATATATATATACATATATATATATATATATATATTGTTCCCTCTGTTCATGTCCCTTTTGCTCTTCGTTGCTTCATACTCCTTTAATAACCAGAAGCTGTCATCCACAAGACTATCGCATACTGTTTCTCATTCTCTAACATCATCCCTCAACTCTAAACATGTCTGTGTGTCCTCGGGCCCCTTACTCATCATATTCTTGCTCTGCCAATGACTTACCTCAGTTCTTTGTTCCTTTCTTTTCATATTAATGCCACTTTGACATCGCAGTAAATCAGCATTTAACATTTCCCCTTGCTCTTTGCTACTCTGGCTTCTCTACTCTCTGCCTTATTGTTAATGTTCCTCTTCGATGATTATATATTTCTATTTAATTATCAGTTTACTAAAGGAATAGCGATTTTGTGTGTATATATGTATTTTGTGTGTGTGTGTGTGTGCTAATATCAAACAGTGAGAATGAGTGCTCAATACCACATTGGTGGATAAATATTCTTCAACAAGACTACCAATGGTTTCATGTGAGAAATTCCTCAACAGTTATCAAACCTGTTGCATTGGAATGTTGGTACTAATATCCATTTTGGACAAGAATATATGAAGTTACACAAAACTGTACGGGATTTCAGGATAAACAAGAGCTAACTTATAAGGATAAAAAGATTTCCTTATAAGTTACCTCCCATGATCTCTTGATAATTGTTAAGAGATTCTCCTTCACGTGAAACCATTTGTAGCCTTGTTAACCCACAAATATATACATACAAGAGTAAGTGAACAAATTAAAGAAAGTGGCACTCAACCCATTTGGTAGGAGTTACATACATCATTTAATAACAGATTGACTCGGTTCCATATGGCTTAAGTTTTTATGGGCCTGTACGATGCCCCCATTTCTGTTCATGATATGTGATGAGGTGGATGCCTCGTACAGAGCCACAAAACTTTGTCATATGAAGTTGAGTCACTGTTACTAAAAAAAGATATAGAGATCTATTTAAGCATACGTTTATGGTAATTTAAAATAATTGTGTTTATTTGGCTGAAAGCAATGGGTTCAATGTTTCAAACTAGGGTTCTTTATTGAGAAAGTTCAAGAAGAGTGAATTGTATGGGCTGCTGCTAGTGTAATCTTCCTCAATAATGGGAACTTGAGGCCATAATGGCAGACCTTTTACATTCTTCAGTGTAATTGCATCTGTTTGAGGTCTTAACTGCCTGTATGACAGACTACTACAGAGGATGGCATAGGCCAACCAGTCCTGAAACGCACAACCTCATAAGAATCATATTAACTTTGTGTACATTCATCATGATGAAAGTGAGGGAGCCTTTAATGCAAGGGAGAAGACTCTTATCTTTTCCAACATAGGCTTTCACTGGTTGTCTCATAATCTTTGGGTTTACCTTCATGTATATATATATATATATATGTATGTATGTATATATATATAGATATACATATATATGTATGTATATGTATGTATATGTATGTATATATATATATATATATATGTATGTATTTATATATGTGCCCCCAACATCGCTTGTCAACCAATGCTGGTGTGTTTACGTGGCTGTAACTTAGTGGTTTGGTAAAAGAGACCGATAGAATAAAGTACCAAGCTTACAAAGAGCAAGTCCTGGCGTCGGTTTGCTTTACCTGAAACAAATAAAAGAATATATATATATACATACATACATACACACACACACACACACACACATATATATATATATATATATATATATATATATATATATATATATACATATAAAACGAGAAGGTTTACGAAAATAAACAAAAGTTGAAGGCAGGTGGAGTACAAACAAACAAATGTATTAGTATGGCGCTCAGGAATAGAAATAGAACAAGTCTTTTACGTTTCGAGCCTACGCTCTTCAACAGAAAGATACAGATATATATATATGTATGTATTACAATCACATTTGTTGTTGTAATTGCTGGCTAGATAATATAGTGGTTCCTCCATAATTCAGGCAGATCTCCTCATTATATACTCTCCTCCTAAGTAACCCCTCCTGATGATGCTCTGAGAGTGCATGCACATGTATTGAGTTCACTTTTAAATTCGTTTGTTTATGTAGAGGTTGATTTCTGTATTTCATTGGCACCAGAACACTTTGTTGTGAAATATAAACCTTGGACACTTACCTTTCTTTTTTATCTAGACTCCCCCCTCTCCTTTTTCTACCTTGTTGTTGTTCAATCCACTGCTTCATTGGTGTTGTTGTTGTTGTTTCCAAAATTATATTTCCTTTATTTACTCCTGCATTGAGATTTATGCAAATGTAGCTGGGACACTTCGGTGGGTGGGGGGGTGAAGGTGCATGTGTTTGTATGTTTTTTGTTAATATGTTGGGTAAAGTATTTAGGGTCTAAGTGTGTCCGATTGGTGGGGTCGGTGGGTGGGTATAGATCTACTATATCTGGTGGAAAGGGAATAGATTATGATATCTAATATACTTGAGGGGTAGTGCTATATATATATATACATACATATATATATATATATATATATATATATATATATATAACAGGAAGGTTTACGAAAATAAACAAAAGACGAAGGCAGGTGGAGTACAAACAAACAATGTATTAGTATGGCGCTCAGGAATAGAAATAAAACAAGTCTTTTACGTTTCGAGCCTATGCTCTTCGACAGAAAGCTACACAGAAAAGAAACAAGGAGAGAAAAAAATTGCGTGTAGGGGCTAACGATCCAACATGATATATATATATATATATATATATTATATATATATATATATATATATCAAATATAATTAAAACCAGAACACAAAGGATGTTGCCGTACACGTGTTTCAAGCTTTATAAACGACCTGTTCTTACATCAGTGTATAATAGATATAAAAGATGGTTTAAAGCTCTCTTCAGCCACATACAGCCGCGGCTGAAGAGAGCTTTAAACCATCTTTTATATCTATTATACACTGATGTAAGAACAGGTTGTTTATAAAGCTTGAAACATGTGTACCGCAACATCCTTTATGTTCTGTTTTTGATTTTATTTGATATATTCTCTCTCACCTCTGCCACTATCTGGCGTATACAGGTGCTTACACTTATCAAGTATTCTCCCTAAATTTGCAGTACTTATATATATATATATATATCATCATCATCATTTAGCGTCCGCTTTCCATGCTAGCATGGGTTGGACGGTTCAACTGGGGTCTGTGAAGCCAAAAGGCTGCATCAGACCCAGTCTGATCTGGCAGTGTTTCTATGGCTGGATGCCCTTCCTAATGCCAACCACTCCGTGAGTGTAGTGGGTGCTTTTTACGTGCCACCCGCACAAGTGCCAGACGGAGCTGGCAAACGGCCACGGACGGATGGTGCTTTTTATGTGCCACCGGCACGGGGGCCAGGCGAGGCTGGCAACGGCCACATATATATATATATATATATATATACACTATGACTGTGGAGGTGCATGACTTAGTAGATAGGGTGTTGAACTCATGATTGTAAGGTTGTGGTTTCAATTCCTGGACTAGGCAATGCATTGTATTCTTGAGCAAAACACTCCACTCCACTCTGCAGGTAAGAATGAGTAATCTTACTCCTTATGGAGTAATGTGAACTTGCTGTATCTGATGGATGGTGTATGGTCTGTTATGGCTAACAGGTGGGGATACATACCTAGTGTATCTGATGGCTGATGTCTAACAAGTTGGAATATATTCCAAGTATTTCTCATGGGCTGGGGATAAATTCTGGGTGTTGAAATACCTTTTATATCTGAAGTGTGATGAAATTATGCTATAATATCTAACAGGTGGCTGATTATCTACATCTAATGGGTAATGATATACTATATAAGTGGCACTCCGTCGGTTCCAACAATGAGGGTTCCGGTTGGTCCAATCAACGGAACAGCCTGCTCGTGAAGTTAACGTGCAAGTGGCTGAGCACTCCACAGACACGTGTACCCTTACTGTAGTTCTTGGGGGAGATTCAGCGTGACACAGAGTGTGACAAGGCTGGCCCCTTTGAAATACAGGATCAACAGAAACAGGAAGAAAAAGTGAGAGAAAGTTGTGGTGAAAGAATACAGCAGGGTTTGCCACCACACCCTGCTGAAGCCTCATGGAGCTTTAGGTGTTTTCGCTCAATAAACACTCGCAATACCCAGTCTGGGAATTGAAACTGCGATCCTATGACTGTGAGTCCGCTACCCTAACCACTGGGCCATTGCACCTCCACGATATGCTGTATATATATATATATTGGGATGATATGCCTGCTCCATTAGCAACTTGTGTTACGTTTTAAACTGATAGTTTGTCAGCTCACGTATGTCTATATCTCCATAACTTAGCAGTTTGGCAAAAGAGACTGATAGAGTAAGTACCAGGTTTACAAAGAATAAGTCCTGGGGTCAATTTGCTCGACTAAAGGCGGTGCTCCAGCAAGGCCGCTGTCAGATGACTGAAACAAACAAAAGAATATTTCTATGGAAACACACCTGTTTGATTAGTTTTGAAAACAATGAAGAACTTACTCAACTTTTACCATTGTTGATCTCGTGTTTGGAACTATAAACGAACGTGAAATTTGAAATGGAACGGTTTTGTTTTGACCATTTTAACCCTTTCGTTACCATATTTATGTTGAGATGCTCTGTGTTTCTTTCAATTCATTTTAAATATAACAAAGAATTTAGTAAAAGCACTTAGTCACCATTCAGCTAGTGTTAGGAACATTAATTGTGACTAAGGTTGGTGGAAGATTTTAATTCAAAACTTTTGGATGCAAGACATTTGTACTACAGAGCCAGAGCCGGTTCCAGCCAGGTTGGAGTCAAAAAGGGTTAAGAATTATTTCTCTATTATATATATTTTAATCCTTTTGTTACTTAATTTCTGTTGAGATGTTTTGTGTTTCTTTCAATTAATTTTAAATATAACAAAGAATTTAGTAAAAGCACTTAGTTATCATTCAGCTAGTGTTAGGAACATAAATTGTGACTAAGGTTTGGTGGAAGGTTTTAATTCAGAACTTATGAAAACAGGACATTTGTACTACAGAGCCAGGGGCAGTTTCAGGCAGGTTGGTATCAAAAGGGTTAAAACAGGAAATTTGCATCATAGAACCAAGAGAATTCTTGATTGGGTAAACGATACGAACAGAGCCATATTTGCCCCAGAACAGAATATTGAAATACTTGCTGTGTAATAAATGTCATTATTATTGTTGTAATTACAAATAGATAATTAAGAAGCATGGATTCATCTGAAATGTATGAGCTGTTGTTGTTGCTTTTTGGCTGTTTTGTTGTTGTTTTTTCTTTATTTTCACTATTTGTCCATCTCCACCTGGACAACAAATAACTGAATTGTTTCATAATAAACATTGTTTTTTTAAAAAAAAATTATTTTTTTTTTACTTTCAACTTTTTGTTTTTATCTTTGAATGTCTCACAACAAACTCTACACGTTTGTGTGTGTGTGTATATTCACACACACACATATGCATGCATATACATTGTGTGTGTGTGTGAGTGTATTTATGCATACATATGGAAACACACAATGTTTATATATACCTGTGCACGCGCATGCATACACACACATACACACACATACACGTAACCCTCATCTCCTTGCATAAAGACACGCCCAACTTTGTGGACCCTGTTGTCTTGTGAGCTGCGTGGCGACCCTCATTAGTGTGTGTGACATGAGAAATGCGCCCAATCCTCACTGGAAAGTGGCTGGCATTAAGGAGGGCATCCAACCATGCCAAACCCGATGGCTGGAGCACAATCCAGTCCCTTGGACCCATCAAATCCTGTTAAACCAAAAACCATCCAGTTCATGCCAGCATAGAAAACAGGAACATTAAATGATGATGGATGATTTATATATATATATATATATATATATATATATATATTCTTTCAATTATAGGGACCACTTTAAGTCCCTTGGGTTGTAAGTTACAAGGTGAATTTTAACTTGTGCTAGTGCCAAAGAAAAGCACCCAGTGCCCTCTGCCAGGTGGTTGGCATTAAGAAGGATGTCCAGCCCTCGAGATCATGTCTAAGTAGACACTGGAGTATGATGTCCTTTAATTCATCAGATCAAACTGTCCAACCCATGCCAGCACGAAAGATGAGCTGTGACTGAGAATACTGATGATCACACACGTGTGCCCATGTGCAACTGTCTTCTTTCAGTTTCCGTCTATCAAATCCAGTCGTGATTGATCAGCCTAGGGCTATAGTACAGCACACTTGAAGAAGGTACTGCACAGTGGGACTGAACCTGAAACCTCATTGGTTCAGCCATGCCTGTGTCTCACCCTGCCTACACACACATTTATGGACACACATATACACATTATCCAAGTGAAAATTTTTATTATTACGGATGTGAGCTGACACAACCATCAGTGCGGAAGACAAAATGCTTCGAAGCATTTCATCCAGTCTGTTATGTTTTGAGTTCAAATTCCACCAAAACTGACTTTGCCTTTCACCCTTTAGGGATTGATAAAACAAAGTACCAGTCAAGTACCGAGATTGATAAAATCAATCAGCACCCTTCGTCTCCCTAAAATTACTGGCTTTATCCCTAAATTTAAAACCATTATTATTATTATTGTGAAGGTGGTGAGCTGGCAGAGCTGTTAGCATGCTGGATGAAATACTTAGCAGTATTTTGGCTGTCTTCCCGTCCCGAGTTCAAATTGCACCAAGGTTGGCTTTGCCCTTCATCCTCCATTCGGGGGTCAATAAATGAAGTACCAGTCGAGTCCTGGCATTGATGTGATCGACTATCCCCCTCCCCTTAAAATCCTGGCCTTGTGCCTATAGTAGAAAGGATTATTATTATTATTGGTGGGAAACTACCACCTGTGTCATCTCTTGTGAAAGGTAGGAGAGTCCAGTTTGCTGGACATTGTTGTAGAGCTGAAAAAGAGGTAATTTCTACTCTCCTCCTCTGGAAGCCATCTACTCGCAATACCAGAGGGCGCACACTCTCCCACCCTGATGTAATCTCCAGGGATACAGGCATCCAGCAACAGGACCTCCGTAATGCCATGATGGACCATGAAGTCTGGTGTAGCATGGTAAATTCCATTGTCTCGACCACGGTCGAACAATGATGATGATTATTATTATTGTTGATTGGCAGAATTGTAGAGTGGTGGAATACATGCTCAGCAAAATTTCTTCCGGCTCTTAATGTCCTGAGTTCAAACCCCACTGGGGTCAACTTTGCCTTTCATCTTTTCGAAGTCAATAAAATAAAGTACCAGCCATTTAGTGGGGGTCAGTGTCGTCTCCTTAAAATTGCTGGCATTGTGCCAAAATTTGAAACAATTGTTCTTGTTTTTATTCTTATTCTTATTATTCACTTGTTGTTGTTGTTAATGCTGTGGATTTTAAAAAATATTTTTCTTTTCTTTTTATTGATTTATTTAAAAAAAAACAATTTCAATTTCGTTTTTGTTGTTGTTGTTGTCACATCCTTTGCTTGGCCTGCCTCTATCTTATCTTGCTTCTTTTTTTTCTTTTTTCTTTTATTTTTTTCTTCTTCTTCTGGCTTGCTTTTTTTAACCTTTTTACCTCCTCCTCCTCTTGCCCTAACATCCCTCCTACTCCTCACCACTCACCCTCCTTTTAATTAATTAAATTTTTTTTTTCCATAATATTTCTCTCTCTCTCTCTTTCCCTGTCATCCTCTCTTCCACTAATACCATCTGCTCTCTTCCTCTCTCTCTCTCTCTCTCTCTCTCCATTCCCCCTCCCCCCACTGGTTGGCGGTGGATGACAACATACACGGGTGCGGGTGGGTCTGTATTTCATCCTGTTTTTTTTTTCTCTCTCTCCTTCCTTTTTTTCTTTCTTCTTCTCTGGGGTCGGGGTTCGCCTTTTTTTTTTTCCTTTTTTTTTGAATGATAAAACCTGCAGAGTTTGCTGAAACAGATCAGCCTCGATGGCTACGAGAACAACGGTAACAACAACAACAACACCGGTACCATTGGCGGCAACGGAGAACAGCATCGTGCCGATGACGACCTGCTCTCATCTGACGGCAGCCCCGCCCCGACAGATGAGGACGATGACGAAGATGATGACACCATGCCACCAAAACCACCGCGACCGCTCTCAACGCCACCACCGTTAGTCACTACGACTACGGCTAAATGTTTGCCATGGAAACCAAAAGTGAGGTGAGTAACCAAAGTTTGGATAATTGGCGGCAGGGAAGAGATGGGGGGGGGGCAGAGGTTGTGAGCGGGGAAGGTGCAGGGAGAGGTCCTCTTCGTTTGTTTGTATGTGGGAGTCGGTAATTCCATGTGTTTAATGATTCTGTGTGTGGGGAGGTAGTTTTGTGTGTGGGGGTAGTTCTGTGTGTGTGGGGGTAGTTCTGTGTGTGTGGGGGTAGTTCTGTGTGTGGGGGTAGTTCTGTGTGTTTGTGTGTGGGGTTAGTTTTGTGTGTGTGGGGGTAGTTCTGTGTGTGTGGTTTCATTTGTATGGGTGTGTGTTTGTGAGCAATTCTCTGTGTGTAAGAGCAGTTCTGTGTGTGTGTGCATGTGGTTCCATTTGTATGGTTGTGTGTATGTGTGTAAGTGATTTCTGTTTGTGTATGAAAGATCACATTTCCAGATATGTGCTGTGTCTCCAAATGTGTGTAAGTATCTCCGTTTGATTTATCGGGGTCGATAAATGAAGTACCAGTCGAGTACTGGCATTGATGTGGTCGACTATCCCCCTCCCCTTAAAATCCTGGCCCTGCGCCTATAAGGCTGTGTGTGTGGTATATTAGTGCTTTATGCTCACTTTTTCTCTTTTTGCTCTTTCTGTCCTCTATACTTTTAATTATCTCTTACAATGTGTAGGGACATGGGTGTATCTGTCTCAAAACCAGGGTCTGCACAGTAAAATGTGTGGCATATCATGTGATTGACCAGACTATCAGACATTGTTGTACATCGCTGATCACAGTGCACTTTGCATTGTTTCTTTAGCTTTCAAATGTTGCCACCCCAATGGCTAGGCAAGCAGGCCAACATTCTCCCTGATTGGAAGTCCAGTCCATTTACTACTGAATGGACTGGAGCAACATGAAATGAAGTGTCTTGCTCAAGAACACAACACACAGCCTGGTCCGGGAATTGAACTCACAACCTCATGATTATGAGGGCAACACCCTAACCACTTGGCCACGCACTGTCATGTGGAATATAATTGGTGTGAAAGACTTGTTGGTCTTTGGGTTAAGAAGCCGGCATTGCAAATATGAGGTATTGTCTGTCATAGCTGACCAAACTGTTGACGAATATAGATGAATGTAAAAGACATGTCTTTGGAAATTGTCATTCTGAAGAATTCTCTTCTGTTTTTGTTTTAACAGGTTAAAAGATCTGGAATTGTTTCTGGACCAGACCAGAGCCAAATTTGTTGGTTTTCAAGTAAAAGGTGATCACAGTTCTTTGGCTGGTCTTCCACAGCCAATTCACGAAGGAGTCAAGGTGCTCCGTGAAGTAAGTTGCTTTTTACCCCCTTTTTATTGTTGCCAATCCTATTAATTCTAGTCCTTATCTGACAGACCTATGATCAAAGGTGTTCTAGCCATGACCATCCTGATCAAGATTATTGAAGGGTTTCAGCTTCTTTTAAAAATGATAGGGTGTGCTTTGAGGAAAACTTGACTGTTATTTCTGACCTGTCAGGTGCCTGCTTACTAACTCTTTTACCTTGTGCATTTGGTATTTTTAATATGTAATATATGAAAAGTACGTTTTGTGATATATATATATATATATATATATATGCTTGTTTGTTCAACGGTTATACATTAGTTGGTTAGAGAGGTTGAGTGTGAGAGAGAGGCAGATAGCGGTGGTGGTATGTTGATAGTGAAAAGTAGTTTTTTTATTGAACTAATTTTTTTTATAACGACCATCACTTATGCATAAGTGCAATTATTTATCATCTGCTCACTTAAAAAAAAAATTAGTATTTGTTTATAAGGGTTAATTTAGCCTCAACTCAGGATTCACAAGAAACACGGTTGCAAGGTTCCCCGAGAAAGGATGCTCAGATATCGAGCATAGATCAGAGAGGAATGGCGATGAGATGTAATATAAGGAGGAAAAAGACAACACTGATGGAGACATGAGGAAATGAATAGAGACAAATGACATTTATCTTATATATCTTATATATATCATCATCATCGTTTAACGTCTGCTTTCCATGCTAGCATGGGTTGGACGATTTGACTGAGGACTGGCGAACCAGATGGCTGCACGAGACTCCAATCTGATCTGGCAGTGTTTCTACAACTGGATGCCCTTCCTAATGCCAACCATTCTGAGAGTGTAGTGGATGCTTTTATGTGCCACCGGCATGAGGGCCAGTCAGGCGGCACTGGCAGTGGCCATGCTCAAATGGTGCATTTTA
Source organism: Octopus sinensis (assembly GCF_006345805.1). NCBI lineage: Eukaryota > Metazoa > Mollusca > Cephalopoda > Octopoda > Octopodidae > Octopus > Octopus sinensis. The sequence continues at coordinate 1,465,078 of NC_043014.1, forward strand.
TGTGCCACCTGCACAGGAGCCAGTCCAGCGGCACTGGCAACGACCTCGCTCGAATGTTTTTTCACATGCCTGAATATTTGAATGTTTTTCATATATATATATACTCTTTTACTCCTTACCAGTATTTTTTGTTCTTCTTTCGCAGCACTTGTACATCTCTCTGTCTGAAATACAAATCAAACGAGAGGATGAAATTGCTAAAAATCCATTTTCCATGGTAAGTTTTCTTCATTTTCATTTCCGATTCCAAAGTCTGTCGTCCTTCTTAAAAAAAAAATGGAAATTATTATTAGATATTATATAAGTCTGCTAATAGCTATGTTGTTCTAATCCCTTTTGGTGGGGCTGTTGACAGTTTCTGTCTTAGTAGTGCTTAACCACGGGCCACAGATCCCCAGGGATTCACAAAGTGGAGACCAAAGAGCTGTGTTCAGAAGTTTAGAAAGTCGCAAAGTAAAATTAATAATTACTCAATCACAAAAATTTCTAAATTATTCATTAATATCTAATTACTCAGTCATTTATAATTACTCAGTTGTACATAATTACTCATTGATATCTAATTACTCAGTTATGCATGATTACTCAGTTATGCATAATTACTCATTTATATCTAATTACTCAGTTATACATAATTACTCATTTATATCTAATTACTCAGTTATACATAATTACTCATTTATATCTAATTACTCAGTTATACATAATTACTCATTTATATCTAATTACTCAGTTGTACATAATTGCTCATTGATGTCTATTTACTCAATTTTGCACAATTACTTGGTTATGATTAATTACTCAGTTGTGCTTAATTGCTCATATCTAATTGCTCAGTTATGCATAATTACTCATTTACATCACATGAGAGGAGGAACAGGGAAAATGAGTTAGGGCATTGGAAAAAATGCCTTGTGGTATTTTCTTGTACCTTTATGGTCTGAGTTTAAATGCTGTCAAGATCAGCTTTTCCTTTCATCTTTTCAGGGTTGAAAAAGTAAGGTACCAGTAATTACTGGAATCGGTGGTATCCGAATATTCCCCATCCCCTGGAAATTGCAGTCCTTGAGCCTGAATCCCCAAAATGTTTAATTTTGACAATTTCTTTTCATTTCTGTTGCAGCCAGAAAAAGAAATCCCCAACACCCCCACTGAACTCTTGTACCAGGCTCTTCTGCCAAGTCTACCACAGTATAGTGTAAGTTTCCACACACTGTTTTTGTTTTACAGACATTACACAGGATATATATATATATGTATATATATTGTTACTATTATTATGTTAAACTGTCGTATGTCCAAATGTGGCCAAATGCATTTTTTTCAACGTTTATTTTTGCTTGCAATAGCCAGTTCCTGTGGGGGCTAATGTGTGTGCGGGTTTGGGGTCTTTTTTTTTTCTTTCTTTTTTCAGATCCCAAGATATCAAAAATTGTCAAAGTGTAATGCAACGGTTTTGCAATTGTTTTAGTTTTCTGAAAAAAGCAACATTTTGGACTTACGACACTTTTGCATAATAGCAATGATATATATATATATATATATATATATATATATATATATACCTTAACTGATTATATATGGTTGTCTCTTTCTCTTTATTTATATATATATATATGTATGTATACACATATATATGTATTTATTTGTATGGGTGAGTGGACAAATGAAGGAAAGAGGTACTCAACTTATTTAGTAGGAGTTATATTTCTAATTAAAACAGGTTGATTTGGCTCTGTGCAATTTAAAATTTCATAGATTCCTTACAAGTGCTTGGCTACTTGCATGTTTAATTTCACGAGCAGGCTGTTCCGTTGATCAGATCAACTGGAACCCTTGTCGTCGTCGTATCTGACCGAGTGCCAGCTTCCTTACAGAGTGCCCCTATGTATGCATTATGCATGCGTATAGTACTCAACACAGCATTGATGAATAAATAGGTTTTTTTATTTGTGGATTTTTGATCCTATCTCAGGTTTCATGCAATTAGAGTTTGCAATTTTCAGGTGTTAATTGTAATTGCACCAAACGCCAAAATTAGAATCGAAAATCCACAAACGACGAAAGTATTTACCCATCCATGCAATGTTGACTCCTCATTCTTACTGCTTGTCACTAACACACACACACTCTCTCTCTCCCCTAATACACTGGCATGTAGTTACTGTACCCCAGGTTTCCATACAAACCTAATATATACTCCCATGTTTTTCCTTTTCCAGATTGCTCTCCTCAAGATACTCCTGGCAGCTTGTCCTACTTCAAAAACAAAATCAGAATCCATCAATATCCTCACTGATGTTCTGCCGTGAGTTTCAAAATTTCATGATTTCTCTGTCTTTCATCTGGGCTTGATTAAACCATCTACCAGTAATATACTGGGCTAGCTATAAAAATCCCTACCTTTTATTTCACACGTCATCTTTTTCTGTTTGTTACGTATATTCTACAACACTAAAACTTTTCTCTTACCTTAAGATATTTACCATCATCATTATTATTATTATTATTATTGTTATTATTATTATTATGGTGGAGGCGCAATGGCCCAGTGGTTAGGGCAGAGGACTCGCGGTCAGAGGATCGCGGTTTCAATTCCCAGGCCGGGCGTTGTGTTTGTTTATTGAGCGAAAACACCTAAAGCTCCACAAGGCTCCGGCAGGGGGTGGTGGCGACCCCTTTTGTACTCTTTCGCCCTAACTTTCTCTCACTCTTTCTTCTTATTTCTAGAGTAACAATGCGATGGACTGGCGTCCCGTCCAGCTGGGGGGGAACTCATTAAGTTGGTGCCACTCTATGTAAATGACATCACTTCATTTGCATATGTTAATTATATTAATTAGGGCATTTTTTTGAATAAGGCATTTTGTTACTAACCCTGACCATCCCACCTTGCATTTATCTTTCTTACTGGACACTTCCTGATAGCCATAGCACCAGCTGTGATCAGCTGGCAAGGCATTTAAGTCATTACTTCCCCTCTTCTTTGTCGCCCTAATTAATATTTATCATTTATCAGTGTAGTTTTCTAATTTCTTTAATGTATTCATGTGACGGTGGTGGAGTGTTTCTTCCCTTCCACCACCACCACAACCACACCTGTAATCCATTACCTGTACTATGTAATTAACATTAGCACTGTCATGAAGGTCACCACATCACCATTCAGCTGTTAAACTGGGCAGCAGCAAGAATATAAACTAGCCAACCACTACCACCACCACCACAACTATCACCATCACCACAACCACTACTACTGCCACCACCACCACAGCTACTACTACTGCTGTCACTACATTCACTACCACCATCACCACATCTATTAATACTATTACTACTACCATTACTAACTGTAATGTTACTATTATTTGTACTACCACCACTGCTGAACCAGCTCTAATCCATACTGTCATTACTACTACCACTACTAAGGTGGGGGTGAGCTGGCAGAATCGGTAGCACACCGGGCGAAATGCTTAGCGGTACTTCATCTGTCGTTACGTTCTGAGTTCAAATTCCACCGAGGTCGACTTTACCTTTCATCCTTTCGGGGTCGATTAAACAAGTACCAGTTACGTACTGGCGTCGATGTAATCGACTTGATCCCCTTGTCTGTCCTTGTTTGTCCCCTCTATGTTTAGCTCCCTTAAGGGCAATAAAGAAATAATTACTACTACCACTTTGACACACACACACTCTCTCTCTCTTTCTCTCTCTAATTAACAGTCACACCTGTCATGAAGCCCACCACCATTTACCTGTATGTCATTGTATGTTCATTAACTTTCCTTCCTTCCTTCCATTCCAGCCACCTTACAAACGACCAAGAGCCAGATACCCAAAACATAAGGTTGCCACCTTTTTTTAACCTCTCTCTCTCTCATGTTTCTTTTGTCTGTATCATTATTATTATTATTATTATTATTATTATTATTATTATTATTATCATTATTATCATTATTATCATTATTGTTATTATTATTATTAAGGCTGTGAGCTGGCAGAATCGTTACCTTGTCAGGCAAAATGCTTAGCAGCATTTTGTCCATTTTTATGACCTGGGTTCAACTTCCGCTAGTGTCAACTTACATCCCCACCCCTCACATTTTCTGGCCATGTACCCAAAATAAGAAAGTGTTGTTGTTGTTGTTGTTATTTTTATTATTGTTGTTGTTATTATTATTATTCTATGTTTGACTTTTGCTTTACATTTGCACAAGCTGGCTCCAAGTCTCACCCAGAGACCTCAAGAGACAACAAGTTGGAAGTTTGTGTTGGTGTTATGCCTAGGGTGCCATATATTTGGTTTTGTACTTAGTGTTGTACTAGTGAATGTCTAAAAAACCATACGAAAATTATGTTTGTTTTAAAACTTGAGATTACATAGAAAGTATTTTGCATAGGATATTATTATTATTATTATTATTATTATTATTATTATTATCCTATGCTATCATCTAGACAACATAATTCCTGCTGAATGGTAACCAGTCACATAGAGCAGGCATTGTAATGTAATGTTATTGTTCAACACAGTTTCAAGTCCTGTTGGCCTTCTTTTCTCGGTTCAAAACAAAAAAAAATCGTTTTGAGAATATAGATTACAAAGACAAGAACTTATGTAGAATGTGAGTTGTTGTGTTTAGTATTTTCTGGATTTCCTGTTTGTTAGGTTTTCCTGTTATTTTTATTTTTTCCAAGGAAATCACTCTTGGTGTTTTTTTAATGATTCCTCGTGCTTCAGTCTCTACTCATAATCATTTCTGTCTTCTGGTGCCACATCCTGCTTATTTCAATTTCCAGGTCTTTATATTTGGCAAATTTATCATATTCTTGGCTGGCATCATCATTATTATTATTAATGTGGCAAGCCAGCAGAACCATTGGTGCACTGGACAAGATGCGTCCATCTCTGCATCCTGAGTTCAAATTCCACTAATGTCCAGTTTGCCTTTTGTCCTTTCAGGGTCAATGAAATAAATACCATTTGAGCCCTGGGCTCAATATAATTATCTAATGGGCCGTTGCCAGCTTCGTCTGGTCCCTGTGCTGGTGGCACGTAAAAAGCACCATCCGATCGTGGCCGTTTGCCAGCCTCGTCTGGCACGTAAAAAGCACCCACTACACTCACGGAGTGGTTTGCGTTAGGAAGGGCATCCAGCTGTAGAAACACTGCCAGATCAGATTGGAGACTGGTGCAGCCTCCTGGCTTCACAGACCCCAGTTGAACCGTCCAACCCATGCCAGCATGGAAAGCGGACATTAAATGATGATGAATGTCCTCCCCTAAAATGTTTTGGGCCTAATCTCTATAGTAGAAAGGATTATTGTTGTTATTATTATTATTATTATTATTATTAAGGTGGCAAGCTGGCAGAACTGTTAGCACGCTGGGCGAAATGCTTAGTGGCATTTAACCTGTTGCTGCATTTTGAGTTCAAATTCCACCGAGGTCAACTATGCCTTTCATCCTTTCGGGATCATTAAAAGATGTACCATTTGAACACAGGGGTTAATGTAATCGACCACCCCCACACAGAAATTGCTGGCCTTGTGACAAAATTCGAAATCGTTATTATTAATACAGTGAGCTGGCAGGATCATTAGCATGCCACCAGGCAAAATGCTTAGTGGCATTTTGTCCGTTTCTATGTTCTGAGTTCAAATTCCGCCAAGGTCAACTTTGCCTTCATCTTTTCGGGGTCAGTATGCACTGGAGTCGATGTAATTGACTAGACCCCCTCCCACAACAGGCCTTGTGCCTGTTCTAAGTTCAAATTCCAATGAGGTCGACTTTGCCTTTCATCCCCCCACCCACCCAATTTCAGGCCTTGTGCCTATAATAGAAAGGATTATTATTATTATTATGAAGTCAGAATTGTCTGTGTGTGCTGAGTGTACGTAGTTATCTCCCCTTACATTCTTATTTCCTCCGTTTGGTTTGTCTTTGATACCCGAGAGGCAAGCACAGTCTGATTACCCTGATGACTGTTCGAATACTCTCTTTACTCTTTTACTCTTTTACTTGTTTCAGTCATTTGACTGCGACCATGCTGGAGCACCGCCTTTAATCGAGCAACTCGACCCCGGGACTTATTCTTTTGTAAGCCTAGTACTTATTCTATCAGTCTCTTTTGCCGAACCGCTAAGAAACAGGGACGTAAACACACCAGCATCGGTTGTCAAGTGAGGTTGGGGGGACAAACACAGACATACGAACATACACGCACACACTTATATATATACATATATACAACGTGCTTCTTTCAGTTTCCGTCTACCAAATCCACTCACAAGGCATTGGTCGGCCCGGGGCTATAGCAGAAGACACTGGTTAGCAAGTTACTTACCACACAGCCACTCCTGCGCCTGTTTGTTAATTTTTTGTAAAGTGTTGCCTGTTGTTACAAAAGTATCACTACAATATTTGAGACCTATCCTTCTTGCTTGGAAATTCAAACCTAGGGTCAGCAGAAAGTCAACATCACAGCAGTCTTCAGAAGAGCCACATCAGATTTCCAAACCTTCTTCTCTCATTCTTTGCACTCAAAGACTAGTCCCCTACCAAATATGTCCCTAGCAAAACCTACATACGCTTAGTTTGCTTCAGTCCATGTCAGTGGGTGGACTTTGAATAAAGATGCAGAGATTAATGGCTCATTAAAAAGTAAATGGATGCAAATGCAGTTACTACATGTCTCTGTAGTAGAAACATGTTTTGGGACAAATTTAAATGAAATCTGCTGTAATTGATTGCAGAAGTAATCAAAAAACATTTTATAGATGCTCCAATCTGTGTATTCATTGTTAGAGTATTGGATATAAACTTAGTTAAATATTCATAATCCAGAGAAGTGAACCTAGGATTCGCCCATCAGATATAATACAGTGGAATTGCTTTCCTCAAGTAATTCTAGGGGTTCATTACAACTTGATGTAGTTAGCCTTAACCTGGATTATAACTAAGTACTTGAATGGTAACCACCTCGATATTGTATTCCTATTTATTCACTATATATATATATAGGCGTAGGAGTGGCTGTGTGGTAAGTAGCTTGCTTACCAACCACATTGTTCCAGGTTCAGTCCCACTGCGTGGCACCTTGGGCAAGTGTCTTCTACTATAGCCTCAAGTTGACCAAAGCCTTGTGAGTGGATTTGGTAGAGGGAAACTGAAAGGAGCCCATCATTTATATGTATAGGTATATATATATATGTGTGTGTGTTTGTGTGTCTGTGTTTGTTCCCCCAACATTGCTTGACAACCGATGCTGGTGTGTTTACGTCCCCGTAACTTAGTGGGTTGGCAAAAGAGACCGATAGAAGTATTGGGCTTACAAAGAATAAGTCCTGGGGTTGATTTGCTTGACTAAAGGTAGTGCTCCAGCATAGCCACAATCACATGACTGAATCAAATAAAAGAGTATATATATATATAAACAAAAAAGGGTAATAACATAGATTACTACCAGTGGCTCAGCACAAAAGACGAATTAGTCATTAGACAAAATATTATTCATATAGAAAAATATTATTCCTGTAGAAATATAATTAAGGGTTCCTAAATAAGGATGCCAAGTGCTGGGAACACAAAAATTTTCACTCTTGATAAATTTATCTCCTTTTTGTGTTCCCAGCACTTGGCATCCTTATTTAGGAGCCCTTAATTATATATATATATAATATATATATATATATATATATATTGCAGTGTTGTGTATTTATGTTTTGCAGGACGACAGTTTTACAGTCAGTGAAATTAGAAATTGATATTAATCGTCACAAAGAGATTATCACTAAAGCAATTTCAGGGCTGTTGTTGTTGCTTCTGAAACATTTCAAACTGAACCATATTTACCAGGTAAGACACAATTATCTATCCATCATCATCATCATTTTATGTCCATTTTTTCCAGGTAGGCATGGGTTGGATGTAAAGGCAGCTTGTAGGTAAAATTAGTCGGGGTTGCTGCTTCAGAAAATTTTTACCCGTTGTTTTAATATTGTGTAAAAGGAAACAAACAAAGAGTGGGTGCCGGGGTCGAGTTGCTCGATTGGAGGCGGTGCTCCAGCATGGCCGCAGTCAAATGACTGAAACAAGTAAAAGAGTATATAAAAAGAAAATTTGTATGTAAACTTGGTCGGTTCCCATTTTAGCCACAGCTGGGAAGTGTGTTTAATTTGTTCACTGAACACTGTTGCAAATCCCCACTTAGTTTTTCAAAAATCCTTCCTAAATCACAAAATACTGGGGGGTGGGAGATTTGCCCCCTTTTTCAAATCCTGGCAGCCACACCGAAGCTGGAAACAGGATAATAATCTAGTTCTACACTTTATCCCATTCAAGAATATAAAACACATTTTTAAGCCCAACCCATGTGGAGAGTCCAAAAGAAACGCTACTTCCCTGGCACTGTCGTTCATGCAGTGCTCTCCCTTCTTAGTGTGAAGCTTCCTATCTCAGACATGTGAGCATATGCACAACATCCAAACACCACATCGCTGGAACTGTGAAGTACACAGTTTTATACAAGGATTTTTGTATAGTTTTGCATAAACCAGGGGATGGCCACTGACTTCATCATCACCATCATCATCATCATCATTATTATTATTAAGATTGGCCCCTGTGCCGGTGGCACATAAAAAGCACTATCCGATTGTGGCCGTTTGCCAGCCTTGCCTGGCCCCCATGCCGGTGGCACATGAAAAGCACCATCCGATCGTGGCCATTTGCCAGACTCGTCTGGCACGTAAAAAGCACCCACTACACTCATGGAGTGGTTGGCGTTAGGAAGGGCATCCAGCCGTAGAAACATTGCCAGATCAGACCGGGCTTGGTGCAGCCTTCTGGCTTCCCAGACCCCAGTTGAACCGTCCAACCCATGCTAGCATGGAAAGCGGACGCTAAACGATGATGATGATGAAGACTGAGTTGGCAGAATCATTTCTGTGCCAGGTAAAATGCTTAGCAACATTTTTTCTGACTTTAATGCTGTCAGGGTCGATAAATAAAGTACCAGTGAAACAGTGGGGGGGGGGTTGATGTAATTGACTAGTCCCCTCTAGTCAAAATTCAGGCCTTGTGCCTTTAGTAGAGAGGATTATTATTATTATTATTATTATTATTATTATTATTGATCTGTTTTTCTCTTTGTCTTTTCCAGTTTGAGTTTTTGAGCCAACATTTAGTGCTTGCTAACTGCATTCCACTTGTTTTAAAGTTTTTCAACCAGAATATTATGTCGTACGTAGCAACCAAAAACAGGTGAGTCTTTCATGAATTCTATACCTGCAGTGTCTCTTCCTTCCCTGCACACCTTTCTAAACACTTGAACCATTACAGGACTAATAGAGACCCATCCCTCCTCCCTTCCTCTCCCTCTCTGTCTTTATTTTTCTCAGAGATAGCTATCTCTTTCTCTCTCTCTCTCTCTCTCTCTCTCCCAGATATCCATGTCTCCCTCTTTATCTCATGTGGTTATTCATATCAGTCTCTCTGTCTCCCTTTCTCTCTCGATTCCTCTCATCGACATAAAAATAATGATAATGAAATTATTGTATACAGTGCTCAGGTGCACCACAACTTGTCAGAAAGTGCATATAAAGTACATGCAGTAATGTAAAAATGTCTGGAAAGCGAACAATGTATGAGTCAGATACATGCTTGCGTGTGTATGGAGGGGAGAAAATCAAGTGTAGTGTTGGCGAATCTCAGGAAGCATGGAAGTTTTGAAGGATGCAGTGCTCCGACAACTAACAACTGATGCCGGCAGTTTGTTCCATGCTTCAGCAACTCTCAGCGTGAAAAAATGTTTCCTGAAATCACGGAAGCTGTGCTGTTTTCTTACTTTGTAAATATGTCCACGGGTGTTAGATGGGTGGAGTTTGAAAAGGTGCTCAGAGTTATTGTTTGTGCGGTGGTTGATAATTTTATGGGTGTCTGCCAAGTCAGCTGCCAGACGTCGGAGTTTCAATGTGTCCATGCCCAGGGAAGTAAGGCGTTCAGAATATGGCAAATGCCTGATGGAGGGTATTCTTTTGGTTCCCTCTCGCTAATTAATCAATTAGTTGACTAATTACTTCAAGATAAACAGTTTGATGTGTCTCAATGACACATTGAATTATTTCATGGAACTCTGTGGTGGACATCAAACACAACAACCTGTATTTTACGATATCCGTCTTAAGATTTCGATATCTACATGTTTGCTATATATCTCGTACTAACTATATGATATATATATATGTGCTAACTGTATGATAACTCTGGGTCTGCTGTTCCTGAAATGACCTGTGGCTAAATGGAACCAACCTCAGGAACGGTGCCATTCAGAAACCCATGTCAACAGTGGGTTAACTCCCTTGGATAATTTTATGAAGATGTGTATTACGAAAGTAGAAGAGAGAGAAGACTCCTGTCTTGTCTGGAGTCAATAACCAAACACGATGTGGTACAACAGATGTGCACGTGGCATTTATACAATATGCTGGTGGACAGAAAAGCAGTGGATGGTTGTCCTTGAATGTGTTGCATGGACGAATTATTTGCATTTGTCACAACACATAGTATTGGGTGTTAAATCTATTGAAGATGTATGGTTCACTGTTAAAGGAATGGAATGAAACACTATTAACATGGCAGCTGATATATGAGAGAGAGAGAGAGACAGAAAGAAGGGAGGTTATTAATGTGGATGGTTGAGATAGCACCAGCTTTGAAGATGCTGGCAGCTGACAAGGGGCAGCAAATAGCCAACATGTGTTATGTGTTTTGAAGGAGTAATTTTTTTTTTTTTACCCCAGACCTAAAATATTTAAACCAGATATCATTCATCATCGTTCAACGTCTGCTTTCCATGCTAGCATGGGTTGGACGATTTTGACTGAGGTCTGGCGAACCAGGTGGCTGCACCAGGCTCTAATCTTGATTTGGCAGAGTTTCTACAGCTGGATGCCCTTCCTAACGCCAACCACTCTGAGAGTGTAGTGGGTGCTTTTTACGTGCACCGGCATGGGGGCCAGTCAGGCGGTACTGGCAACGACCTCTCTCGAATCTTTTTACATATGCCACCGGCACAGGTGCCAGTCAGGTGACGTTGGTAACGATCATACTCATTTAGTTGGGATTAAAATATGAGCAGGAGGACTGCATTGTGCTCCAGTATGTGCTTTGGTATGGTTTCTACTGAGTGTACAGGGAGATTTATTCATGGCGCCAGCACTGACGAGGTTTCCATGTGGCCTGCAAGATGATGTTCCCAGTTGCCAAAATGAAACTTCAATAGATTCAAGGGGTTTTGATTCTTGGTGTTGTGAGGTTAGAGTATGAAGGGAAGTGTCACAACAGGTTTCTTGTTGTAGAATAGACAGATGGCTATTCACATTATACACGAGTGGGTGGAAGTGACCAGGGTAGAACTGGAAAAAGAAAAAGAGGGTGGTGATGATGTGTCAGGGTAGAAGAACAGGAAGGGTGGCGGGGTATAATCTATGAATCTGATTAATGGTGGGTGTCTTTGTGTGTAGCCAGTTTGAAAGCAAGAGGTGTGTGTTTGTGTGTTTGATTGGCTTTCTTCGTTATTTTTCATTTGGTGCCACTAAAAATGTCCTCTCTTCTTCTCTTTCAGTATTGTAGCTTTAGATTTCCCCTCCTGTGTTATTGGTGAACAAATTGAAATAACTGGGGAAAATCTGGTAAGTTCCACTGAAATATATCCTAAGACAAGGACCAGAATTTGTTGTTGTATAGAATTGGTCAATAATGATATCACAGGTCTAACGAAGAGGAGTAATTAAGTGAACATAATCTAAAGAACTTAAACGTCTGATAGTCTTCACTTATAAGACTTAAGTCAAGTCACTTGTATAACATTTCCATGATTGGGGATCCTTAATTTCTTTACCAGGATTTTTTAACCCTGACTGGTTAACCCTTTTGTGCAGAACCACTTGAAACTGTCTGTGGTTCTGTGATTGCAACTTCTTATTTAAAACCTTCCTTCAAAATTTCGTAATATATTTTCTAAGCATCCGTTTAATAATGATGAAATTAATGTATTAAATTCTTCCTTAATTTCGAAATTAAGTGAAACGAAAGTGATGTATTTCAACTGAAATATGGTATCAAAAGGGTTAAATATGCATCCCACTTAAAAATTGATGTTCAGTTTAATGTTTGTCTAACAAAGCAATTGGAGTGTCTCAGTAAAAGATTTGCTAAGCTTCGTTTAAAATTTGACACGGCACTTACACTTTGGAAACTTTCTGTTACCCCTTTGGATAATTTCTGCTGTTAGGATGTCTCTTGTGCATTTTCCTTTTTGGCCTGGTAGAGTTCATCTCCCTCCAAGTCTGATTACGGTCAATCCTCCTAGAGAAAAAAAAAAACAAAAAAAAACGAGGAGAATAATTGTATCCTGTACAGGACTGATTGTTTATTTGTTAACTCTGGGGGATGAAAGATAAAGTTGACTTCAGTGGGTTTTGAACTCAGGGAGCCAAGGGCCAAAGTAAAACAACACAGTGAGTTTTATCTGATGCTCTAACAACCCCACTAGCTTTCCACCCTCCATATAACACCACATCTACCCCTTTGCCAAATATGTTACTTTGTGCTAATATGAGAAATTATTACAACTAAACATTAAGAAAAGGTTGTGGAATGGTCAAGACGGTAAAACATCATCATTTAGGTCCATTTCTATGCATTTTGAGTTTAAATCCTGCAAAAACTGATTTTATATTTTATCTCCCTACAGTTGGTACCAGTGATAAACTACGGTTGTGTCAATATGGCAAACTGCTGACAGCATTTTTATCATTCTTTATTCTGAAATGTGTTTTGTTTCTTCATGTTTTCTGCAGGAAAATGGCGATGACCAAGTGTTCTGTTGGCGCAACTTGTTTTCCTGTATCAATCTTCTGAGAATTTTGAATAAATTGATCAAATGGAAACATGCCAGAACTATGGTGAGTCAGTGCTTCTCTCTTTCCTCCTTGGTCTGGGATTCTCATTCCTTTAGACACCATTATTCTAAGAACATCCTCCCCCTCCTCATTTTAATGTTTACTTTTTTCCACTTCTGTGGTGAGATGGAATTCCCTTGATAAAATAAGTACCAGTCATGCACTGGGGTCAATTACATTGACCAGTCCCCCTCCCCCCAAACTTGGTGGCCTTATGCCAGAATTTAAACCCAGTATTGCACTATACTTTAACTGTATCATAACTACCACACATGTTTCCTATTGGACCATACTGTAATAACTCACCAGTGGGGTGGTCAAGCTTAAGATGGCATTCGTTGATGTATTCTCTGCAAATAGGCGCAGGAGTGGCTGTGTGGTAAGTAGCTTGCTAACCAATCACATGGTTCCGGGTTCAGTCCCACTGCGTGACAACTTGGGAAAGTGTCTTCTGCTATAGCCTTGGGCCGACCAATGCCTTGTGAGTGGATTTGGTAGATGGAAACTGAAAGAAGCCTGTCGTATATATGTATATATATATATCCGAACGTGGCCATTGCCAGCGCCGCCTTGGCTGGCTTCCATGCCGGTGGCACGTTAAAAGCTCCAACCGATCGTGGCCGATGCTGGACCCCTCTGGCACCTGTGTAGGTGGCACGTAAAAAGCACCCACTACACTTGCGGAGTGGTTGGCATTAGGAAGGGCATCCAGCTGTAGAAACTCTGCCAGATCAGGCTGGAGCCTGGTGCAGCCCCTGGCTTCCCAGACCCCGGTCGAACCATCCAACCCGTGCTAGAGCGGAAAACGGACGTTAAACGATGATGATGATGTGTTTGTGTGTGTGTGTTTGTTCCCCTAGCATTGCTTGACAACCGATGCTGGTGTGTTTACATCCCCGTCACTTAGCGGTTCGGCAAAAGAGACCGATAGAATAAGTACTAGGCTTCCAAAGAATAAGTCGTGGGGTCGATTTGCTCGACTAAAAGGCGGTGCTCCAGCATGGCCACAGTCACATGACTGAAACAAGTAAAAGAGTAAATGGACACAGTGTTGTTGTTTTTGTTATTGTAATGGGTTTTGTTTTATTTTTGTTTTGTTTTTCTTGTTCAGATGCTGGTTGTGTTCAAGTCGCACCCCTTCCTGAAGCACGCCCTTACGGTCAAGCAGTCTATGATGCAACTCTACGTCCTGAAACTACTCAAGATGCAAACGAAATACCTCGGACGACAATGGAGGAAGAGCAACATGAAAACCATGTCTGCCATCTACCAGAAAGTCCGACATAGACTCAACGATGACTGGGCCTTCGGAAATGGTGAGTCAGTTCCCAACCCCAAACGATGTCTGTCTGTCTGTCTCCCCTTCGTCTCTTCCAATGTTTTGTTGACTACGACCACTTCACACGACAACTTATATGTCACACCACACAAATACACTACCACTACACATTACACACCCGTACATTACACTTACTCTCTACTTCTACACACTGCATGCACACACACACACACACACACACTCTACTACTTGGAACTACTCATAAACTCCATTTTACATGCACACACACACACACACTACACATGCTGTACAAACACACTACCATACAACCACACACACACACTCTTTTCATACCATCACATACACTACACATTACGCACCATATATTACTCACACACACACTCTACCACTACACACTGCACACACATACACATAAACTATCATTACGCACACAAACACACTACACATACATATACTGAACACATATACTGCCTTACCACCATACACACACCACACACACACACACACACACACTAAGCCTTGTCTATTTCAATGCCGTTTAAGTTTGTTTTTCTGTGGTTTGCAGACCTGGATACAAAACCGTGGGATTTCCAGGCTGAAGAGTGTGCGCTTCGGGCATGTGTCGACCGGTTCAACAACCGGCGGTATGGCACCAATGGAACGGACGTGAACTTCACACCAGTAGACAACTGTATACTCAGCGTTCTTGGACAGAATTTACAGCTGAGTGATGACTTTAAGCACAACTATGAGCTTTGGTTGGAACAAGAGGTGTTCTCGAACCAGGTCGACTGGGACCAGATCCTTCATCAATGAAATACAGCGCTGACAGCAGAAGGGAGGCACTGAACCCTTTTTTGGTGGACTGTCGACTAGGATCAAACACCTGTGGGGTACTGTAACCCCACCTCTTTAATTTTGGGCTGTAGGGGGGAATCAGTCGAAGTGAAAGGGGGCCCTTAGTGTGTTGTGTGGTGTTGTGGTGTTTGTAAGGGAATGAAATGCAGACATTGATGATGCTGGGTTGGGAAGGTTTGGTAAAGCTGAGATACAGTATTAGACCCTTACTCTTGATATTGGGGGTCAGAAGGATGTGGGGTGGGTGGTGGTGGTGGCGGGGGACAGGGAGCTGGAGTCAGAGACTGAGGGGGACTAGATTTTCTTTTAACTATTTATTTTAATGCTTTTCAGCTGTGTGTGTGTATATATGTATAGTGTTTATACATATATACACACAGTCACTAAACCAATAAATATATATATATATAATATATATATATATATATATATATATATATATATTTATATATGAGGGTGAGTCAAATAGTAATGCCATTTTGTTTAGGACAGGTGTAATTACCAACGCAGGAACACGTATCATACATCAAAATGAAGCTGGTCCTCTGTGGATCACATCCCTACTTCTCAACATAGTCACCGTTTCTCTCAATAGCAATGTTCCACCTTCAAATGAGAGCATGTATCCCTACCCTGTAAAATTCTGTTGACTGTTCTTTGAGCTACTTCTTCACTACAGTTTTCACTTCCTCATCACTAGAATAATGTTTGCCTCTCAAACCCTCTTTCATGGGGCCAAAGCGATGATAGTCCAGTGACGAGGAAGTGAAAACTGTAGTGAAGAAGTGGCTCAAAGAACAGTCAACAGAATTTTACAGGGCAGGGATACATGCTCTCATTTCAAAAGGTGGAACATTGCTATTGAGAGAAACGGTGACTATGTTGAGAAGTAGGGATGTGATCCACAGAGGACCAGCTTCATTTTGATGTATGATACATGTTCCTGTGGTGGCAATTATACCTGTCCTAAACAAAATGGCATTACGTTTTGACTCACCCTCGTATATATATATATATATATATATACCCACCCCCACCCACACACAACTCAGATTTGTATATTTATAAATGTATAAGCTATATATAGATTAAATGAGCAACACAAAGAAACAAGCATGCGTGTGTGTGTGTGTGTGTGTGTATAGAAAAGGGGATCGAGCCCTCCTCCCCTCCTTCCTACATGCCATCTTGAAACATGTCCATAACTTATTAAACTAAACAATAAAATAGTCCTTGAAATATTTCAGATTTTGCCAATTCCATATTTGCTGCTCCAACACCTGTCTGAAACATTTCCATAGGAAACTAATCAGCCGTTCCTCACAGCATTTAGTGTAGAATTATTCCTATGTTTGGTCTTTTATTGCTAGTTTGAATATTCATCAGACATCGGTCCTGTTTGGCGCCGTTTGATGGAACCTACCAGTAATAGAAAGAACAACAGTTAAATTTAAATTCTAAGAATGCATGTTAACCATTTCATGTAAGGTTTCTGTCAGTTAAGGATAACTTGTGTGTGTGTGTGTGTGTGTGTGTGTGTGTGTTGGCGTGTGTGCAAGATAGTTTTGCAGAAGGGTAGAACTTGCTCCTGCATGCAAGTCTCCCACTTCTCTATACCACTAATGTTTATCCAAGAGAATGACCACTGATTTAGAATTGATGTGGTCTGGCACCAATGCCATGGTAGGTCCTTGCAGTCAGAATGCAAAGAACCAGATCCGATACTCCAAGACATCTCAGGTTTCTCTCTGATACAATCTCTGCCAATCCTCTCCCTCAGGTTGGTCGTTGTTTTTCAATCAACCCATGACGATACGAAAGGCAAAGCTGTCCTCTCAGTGTTTTGAACTCAGTGTGCAGCAAGTCAGAACAAGAAGTCTGTGAAGCACACTTACCAAAATTCTAAAGACTCTGCCAGTTCTTTGTTTATTTTGTTTTGTTTACTCTGTTTGTTGTTGAAATTCTTTGCCTTTGTTTCAATTAATTTTGAAAATAACAAAGAAATTAGTAAAATAATTTTGTCATTAATTAACCTTGTGTTTGGGCCATGAATTAACATGAAAATTTGATGGAACAAGTTTCATAATTCAGATAATTTTAATTCTTTTTTTTTTCATGTTTGTATTGAAATATATTGCTCTTGTTTCAAGACATTTAGTAAAGCAATGAAGAATTTATTAAAATGATTTTGTCTATAAAGGCGGTGCTCCAGCATGGCCACAGTCGAATGTCTGAAGCAAGTAAAAGAAATAAAAGAAAATTAATTTGGTATTTAGGACAACATGGAATTTCGATGGAAGGTTTTAGTTTAGATTACTTTAAGATGAGGGATGTGTTTTGTGGAATTAAGGGCAGTCTCTGGTGGAATAGTATTAAAAGGGTTGAATATCAAGATTCCAACAGATTTCAGTTTTACTTGGAAAATTTGGATCTTGATTTTAAACAAATTGAGGATGTTATTGCTTTGACCTCCACTTTCCTGTTGCTCCCTGGGTCAGACAGAATCTGTTGAGTCTGATTCTCTGTGGCCAGGTGCCCTTCCTGTTGCCAACCTTCATCTGCCTCCAAGCAAGTGAATCATTCTGTCAGTCCTTCAAACAGAGATAGCACAATGTGGGGTGGACGGGATTTTGCAAGTGGACGACACCATTCGTAAGACAGTAATGCTTCTTTTTTACAATTAGTGCACGTTGTCAGGAAAAGGAGACACAAATAAAAAATATGTACACCCACACACACACACACTGTGGATGTCTTTCAGTTCCCATCTGTCAAATTTACTCACAAGGCTTTGATCAACCAAAGACACGTGAGAAGCTGCACAGTGGGATTGAACTTGAAACATTATGGGAAGCAAGAATCTCATTCACACAACCATGTCTGTACCTACACACACACACACACACACACACCATACAAACACATAAGTGCAAAACAAGGTGGTAAAAATAATACTCAAATACTAAAGGTAGAATAAAATACTACTTCATCAATGCTGAAGTGTTTTTTTGGTTTTAATAAAACTACACACACACACACACACACATATATATATATATATATATATATATATGTATGTATGTGTGTATGTATAGCAGAATTAGAAATAGAAAGTCCTTGGTACAGTATTATGTATTTGAAAAATATGAATAGAAATGGCTTACCTGTTAATTTTTCCACTTTAATAATTAGATGATCTATAAATTATTAGGTGCTTACAAATTGCTTTGTAGGCACCTAATGATTTATAAACAGTTTATCAATAAAGTGGGAAAATTAACAGAAAAACCATTTCCGTTCATTTATGTATATAAATATATATATATACACACACACACACATACACATGTACATACACATACTCACACACATAAACACAAATGCAAAGACCACATATCGTTTAATCTGTCCTGTATAGACATATAAATATTTGATACCCTGCATGTTCCACCTGTAAAGTTACTAAGCTACAGGTGGGGAAGCCTGTTGTCATTTCCTCTATCAACAAACCCCCCATTGGCTCTAAACAGATTCCTTACTTGAATAATAGGTAATGAGGGTTAGCAACAGGAAGGGCAACCGACTGTAAAACAATGCCATGATAATATATTCCTCTAACTCATACTACCAGGAAAAACAGATGGTAAAACTTAAATCCAATGAATAATAAATCCATGTATATTCTGGTCCTTCTTATTTCGTCTTTCTGTTTGGTTTTCAAATAATCTGGGACTCATTGAACAACCAGGGTTTATAGTTTTCTTCTTAGTTTAAATAATAATATGGCAACCTTGTTATTCTGATTATCAAATCAAACTTCTTTTTTCCATTATTTACGATTATTTTACCTCTGTCCTTCCCTCTTCACAAAATGTGGTTTTCACTTCATTAAACTCTCTGTCAAAGAAGAACTAAACGGTTTGCATGAAATATGCTAACGTTGTTGAAAACCCACATTTTTTTGAAGAAAAATAATAATTTAAATAATGTAAAGATAATTAAATGAATAGTCATTTGATTTTTAAAAAAAATGGATGCTATCTTTCCCACCTAGCTGGTTTTTGTGAGCCTTCTGGCTTGACCAACATAGTGAGGCAAAAATATGTTTGTTGAAAATGTAATTGTAACTTGAACAATTTAATTGCCTTCATACTGTGTTGGTGCTTCAGTTTTTATGTATAATTATGTGTGTGTATTTGTCTTGCGAGCAACATGGCAACCTCACTAGTGCTGGTGCCACAAATATAGTACCCAGTACGTTCTGTGAAGGGATTTGGTATTATGGCATTAGGAAGGGCCTTAAGCCATAGAAAAGTAAACATTGGAGCATGAACCAGTCCTCCAATTGGTCGGATCCTGTCAAACTGTCCAACCCTTCCTTGCATGGAAGATGGACGTAAAATGGCGATATGTTGATATATTGTCCATTCATTTTGTTTAATGCCTGTTTTCGATGCAGGCATAGCTAAGCACGAGGAAACTGAAACTGGATTTTGAGCACATATATATATATATATATATATATATATTATATATATATATATATATATATATTGCTGAACATTTGTGTTTACAAAGGAAAATGTACTCTGTACATAAAGTATAATTTCTATATTTTATTAGAAGCTGAAGCTTTTTGAATCATTACTTTAAGTTTCAAGATGATGATTTTTCAGACAATTGAAGCAAGAAAGCAGCATGACAATATATAAGCAAAAATATTCGTTATTCCTTTGTTGAAATAATAGTTTTTTGAAATTTGATTAATTGCCTAAACAAATGTTTCACACTCATCTGTTCCCGTGTCATGTGGTTAGGGCGTTGGATCCCTGATTCTCAGGTCGTGGTTCCATTCTTGGACCTAGCAACATGTATCCACGAGCAAGGTTCTGAGTTTACTCAGCTGTAAGTTTAAAGCAACTTGCAAAAATATGGTATAAACTACTGGGTTATATTTGTTTGTGAGTGATGACTAAGGCCGTTCAAAAATATATTTTTGTCCTCAGTACCACATGTGTAAAACACACAAAACCCAGGAAGGTGACTCTTCAGGCAGTTTTAGTGTTAATGAGAAACATTTTTTTAAAAAGATTATCTTTCAGTATATGATGAATCGTATACGTGGGAAATTATTTCAACCAATTGGTATTTGGAAATTTCTCGTCATATATCAATAGAGTTAGCTGAAAGAATTTAATAATTTCAATCTCTTGTGCTAAACTGTGAAGAACTTGTAATCCTATGATGTACTTCTCTCAGCGACAAAGATTACTGCTTCTGGGGCAGTTAATACAGGGATATATTTGTTATGGATTAAATGAGGTTATATCTGTTAGTATAGGCTGGATAAAAATCCTTCAAAAAAATTCCTCACAGTGTACGTATCTCTTCAGATTCTCAGAAAGACATCTCACTGCTTCATTCTCCAAACATATTTGGAGTTTAAAGAATAACAATATTTAATATTAACAATTATAAACTCGATTGGTTCAATGTAGAGCATACGTCGTCCTACTGTAATGGTTCCAGAAGCTGCCATCTTTGTTTCTTGGAGAAATATAGCACTCTGTTATAGACCTTTACAATTTGGAACAAAAAATTGGAATTGATAAGTTCTGGAAGTCACTTTCATTAATATTTGTTAAGGAATTTTCAAAAAGTTTAGTTCCCACATATTGAATTTATCATACTCTGAAAGATAATCACACATTGAGAAAAAATAACCCTGAAATTGCCTAAATAATAACCAGCTTGCTTTTGTGTATTTTACACATATGATACTGAAGTCAAGATAATAATACGTGTGGATAAGTAATTATTTCAGGTGTTATGCATCTAAAAGTTGGATGATTGTGTGAGGCAATCAAACAAAACGATCAGTTGTATTTCGACGGGATTTACGAATACTTTTGATTATATATTGTCACGCTACTTTCTTTCTTGAATCGTTTGAATAAAAGGCAAATGAGAGAGTAACTGTTCATACTACAACTACTACTAATAAAAATAACATATCCAATTGCTACGGTCTGTAGATGAAAAAGAAGATGGCACTTAAAGCAAAGTGTATAGTTTATTCATATATTTTTAAAACTGAGATTGTTGTCAGTACTCCAATTTCATGCTCTTACTGTGTGTAATCTGAGTAAAAGTCTCATATATTCATTTGAAGCTTAGGCTTTCCTCTGTCACTACTCCGAGATTATTCATTTCTTCAAAGTAATTTACATATACGTTTCACGATAGTGTGGAGTATGTGATAGAAACAGGAAACTCAGAGTAACGACTGAGTAAAACTTTGCTTTAAATAAATGTATATATTTTACGACGTGTTGAAATATTTTTCTCTTTTGTATGTCCAGCTAAATGCATACATATGTGTGTACGCGTGTATATAATATATATATATATATATATATATATATATATATGTAATCATTATCGATTACACATAATGTATGTGTTTTGTTCGCCGGATTCGCTGCGGAATATTTCTTGGGAATGACACCCTTATGACGTTGGGTGTTAAAACACCTGAAAGTCAGCATTATAAGGGAGTCATCCCCAAGCGCTATACCGCAGCGAATCCGGCGAACAAACAAAGCACGTGCATTGAATATGTGCGATCGATAATGTTTACATGACTAACGCACCTTGTAATTCGTTATTGAATACTCCTACACACACACTCATACGACACACATGCATCGATGTGTGTGAATAATGCAGATTACATCGTCAGATATTATTGGTAAATTAATACCAACTTTGATGAGTTTCTCTGCAAAACAAAAAAAAAAAATAATAAAGAATCTACCATTTTCTCAACTTTGCTGCCGCAGAACTCTGCATAAAGGCTCTCTCTTGTTCCATGCTGCATTTAACAATTCCAAAATAAAAATGGTGGTTTTTTAAATAATAAAAGAAAAAAAAAAATTAAACTCGAAGTCGTTTGTCTTTGATCATTTGTTGAATTGTCTTCGTGTTTTTTATTTTATTTTATTTTTTGTACTTGTGTCTGGGCAAGGAAGCTGACCCCATGCCCCCTACTTTTTTTCTTGTAAATTTTCTGATACCTATCGTATCTTATTGGTACATGGCGAAGGCAGTGTCTGTTGATGGTGTTGACCAGGCATGGACTGACTTTATCGAGAAGAGGGCCGCTTGACACAAGTGGGCTGCACTACTAAAAAACATTGAAGGTAAATTATCGTTAGGCATGCCATTCAGAAAGTCCCACAGGCCACAGTTTGCCCGTGACTGTCGTAGAAGGTGTCTGGCGATACACGACGAGAAATGCGTCTGCGGATACTCAATGAAGATGGTTTCTATCGATACAGGGTGACGATGGTCTCTTGGACAAAGCAAGAATTGAGATTAAAAGACGTGTAAGTAGAAAGAAAACCAGGCGTTTGGAGAATTATGAAGAGAATTGTGTTGGGTAAAAGCCAGGAAAACATTGTAAATAGGAATTGTCCAAATAGACAAAACCTTTCCGTTTTACAGAGGATGGTTGGTCAGGACTGGCTTGCGATTAAACAACCGATAAATATTTTGTTGAGCTGAGAGGTATAAAGATTAATCGCCTCATCTGGCTAATGCTGTCCACGTCTTTGAGGTTTGCTGTTTTGTAAGCTGTATGGCGACCTCACAGGTGCCGGTGGCAAGGAAAAAAAGCAACCAGTATACTCTGCAAAGTGGTTGGCATTAGGAAGGGCATTCCTGGTGTAGAGACGATGCCAAAGTAGGCACTGGAGCGCAATGCAGTCCTTGGATCCACCGGATTCTACTAGATCTTCCAACCCATGTCAGCATGGAATATGGTCGTTAAAGGACGTTTATGACGATTCTTGAGGGTTTTGAACCCCACACATTAAAAGATAAACAGGAAAGACTACCCCCCACCGGGGTCTGTCTCAACACAATAAATAAGCGCTGGTGATATTCACAGAGAACTTCTGGGATGGCCTTCAACTAAATGGGATTCTGAAGAATGTTTTGTTGTTTGTGAGGAAGATTTTGATGATATCAATCTAAGAATCAGAAGATAAAAAGAACGAAATTAAAGACATTCGACTTGGTTATCTTCTGGCCTGGTGCCACCGGATATAAACCAGTGTTTGTTGCACCGATTCTGGCAACATAATACCATGTTTCAAGATGATACCTGCCTCTAATTTCAGATTTATTTCTATGATGACTGGGTGTTAATCTCAGTCTATTCTTGTTCCCGTAATGTTTATATATTTTGGTAATTGAAGATAACCGAACTAATTGTTCTCTGTCGACTCCTCCCATCTTATTAGAACACGCGCATGTGTGTGTATATTGTGTATTGTGTATGAATGTATATATTATATATAGGTATATATACACATACCACATACGTAGATACATATACCAAAAACGTAAAACTTATATTTGCGTGTATATATATATGTATATGTATATATATATATATATATATATATATATATATATAAATATACATGTATAAATATATATATATATATATGTATATACATATGTATATATATATATATGTATATATATGTATGTATATATCTGTATATATATGTATATATATACATGTATGTATAGATATATATATACGTATATGTATATACATATATACACAATATATATATACGTATATATACATTTTATGAATACATTCATACATACATATATACATATATGCATACAACATATACGTACATATAAGTGGATTATATAACCTTTCCTTACAAAATAGTAAATGGCAAATTTTTCAACTTCTATCGCTTTTTTAACTGTCCTCATATATTATATGCATATATATACACACACACACACACACATACATACAGATAGACAGACAGATAGATAGTTATTTGGCAGAGATGTTAGGGCATCAGCGAGATTGCATTACGTGATCATACAGGCGCCCTGCGATCTGGTTTCAAATGCCACCGAACTCATCTTCATCTTTCATCCTTTTGATGTTAATAAAAAAAAAAAACAACGACCCAATTCTGGGGTCAATGATTCTTCTCTTTTTCTCACTCACTCATTCTTCTTCTTCTTCTTCTTCTTCTTCTTCTTCTTCTTCTTCTTCTTCTCGAATATTGATTGTATTCAAACGTGAGAAGACATAAGCTTGGCCAAGTATAAAAAGGGTTTAAGATATACTCTATGTTCCCACGACTCAATCAACGCATTAAGGGCCCTATAATTATCTATCTATCTATCTATCTATCTATCTATCTATCTATCTATCTATCTATCTATCTATCTATCTATCTATATCTATCTATATGCATGCATGCATGCGCGTATGTATGTATGTATGTATGTATGTATGTATGTATGTATGTATGTATGTATGTAGTTTATTTAATCCAGGGTCTGTTACCCTGGACTTTCGACAGCATGCTGCCGTTTCTTCAGACATGTTGATACTCCAGAGTAACAGGCACCACTCTGAGTTTGTGCTGAGTACTTTCTCCGGATCGATACCAAAGAACAGTAACACACACACACACACACTCGTACACATGTGGATAAGTATGTACGTTTATAAACATATATTGCTTGTGTGTGTGTGTGTGTTTGTGTGTGTGCATGTTGTCTATGCCAACGAAGTTGGTGCTGAGCAGTGTCTAAAGCTGTTATACAGAGACGCAGGTGAATGGCTAATTCCTCCAAAATTCTAAACTCATCCATCACGTGAGCCACCAAAGTTATTTGGCACCAACATTCTGGATGAGTTCTGCTGATCCAAATGCTTTAAGTACCCATCCCACTGCCAGCCACACCTCACTTTCCCAACCCCAAATCTTTATTATTATCATTGTTATTATTATCATTATTACAATTATTATTATTACTATTATTATTATTATTATTATTATTATTATTATTATTATTATTATCATTATTATTTTGTTTTTTCCTTTATGATGTCTTATATTTCAATTTCCGTCCGTGAATCTTTGCGTGTCTGTATGTGTGTCTGCTCTCTCTCTTCCCAGCTCCCTGGTGTGTGTGTGTGTGTGTGTTTGTGTGTGTGTGTGTGTGTGTGTGTGTGTGTGTGTGTGTGTGTGTGTGTGTGTGTGTGTGTGTGTGAGTGTGTTCGTGTATGCACGTGTGTATCAGTGTACGTGTCTATGTGTTTATGTATTTTTAGGTTAGCATATGATTGAACAGCGAACATATTTTGAAAATACGAAATGAGATATTGCACACACACGCACAAACACACACATTCTTATAGAAATAATTTACAATATTTACTCGTGTATTAGTCGTACTATTTTATACTTAATTTTATTTGAAAAAAATATTTGGGGTGCGACCTAATACGGTATCATACAAATAGAATAAAAAGCAGAAAAGCATAAATTTCACATATAGTTCATAATGTTATTGTACTCAACAGCTGTTTCGTTGACATAAAACATCGTTATTTATCATTATTTATCAAAACTATGTAGACACCACAAGAAGAGGCGACCTTATGATCGCTTCTAAGTGTGCTGTCGACATAGCTTCGATTAGCCTCTGCCCCTTTCGGCCATCTACTGCGCATGCGCTCTCTGTAGTAGTAGCAGAAATAAATTTTTTATATAACGTAACGGATGGTTTATTCTTTATATAATGTAATGTGTA
>NC_043014.1:1495854-1503354 GCF_006345805.1 Octopus sinensis
ATCCACTGGGTTCCCTCTGGCCAGACGGTCATCAAAGAGTACTTTGAGGAGGTTTTGAGGGAGTTCAGGAAGAGAATTCGTTGCAAAGGGTCAGAGCTCTACCATCAGACGGTGTCACTTGTACCCGTCCACAATTGCATCCAGGCAGTCAACAATTTCACAGAGATGGACATCAAAACTGTCTCCCATCCTCACTACAGACCAGTGACTCTTGGTTGTTTCCCAGCCTGAAAGAAAGGATGAAGGAGGCCGTGACGAAGGACCTGGACACCATCACTTTGGAGAGCTTCCATGGGGCCTTCGCGAAATGGCTGGAGCGCTGCAACAAATAGATTGAAGTCAGACAATGTTACTCTGGAGGAGACAAGAGTTTTGTACTTCGTTGAAATAAATGTCTCTCCTGAAAAAGTCTGGAAACTTCTAGAATGCACCCTGTATACCGTGTTACTAACCATATAATATAGAATTTTGCTTTGAGAAGTAACAAATTGGTTACCCAAGAGATTTTACATGTCTCTGTGGACAGAAAAATCCACCTGACTCACTTTTAGACTCATTCGACTCTTATTAGAGAAAAAGTACTCGTCATCACTAAATAATTGAGAGATTTGAGATTTATCATATCTCCCTCTCTCTCTCTCTTTCTCTCTCTCTTTCTTCCCCTCTCTCTCTGTACATATGTACATATGTATATATACATACATACATACATACATACACAAACACACACATACGCACATACTTCATATGAACGCACACACGCATATGCCACATTATTGAAGGCTGCAATATTACAATGTCGGACCACGACACAATGCAGCGTTGCATTCTGGGACTGGTGCAAAGATTTGGCTTTGCTTTTGCAGAACTTAAACTATTGCAGCCTTGGAATATGGCTGTGGCCCTTCGGAAAGTGTGGGTGGGGCCTACGTTATTACACCTAAGGAGGTGTTACCCTTTCTGATAACCCAGAGCCCCTACCAATCCATACGATATGCTCAACCACTTGTCTCAGAGATAGGGAGAAAAAGGGATTCAGTTCTCTCTCTCTCTCTCTCTCCCTCTGACCACCACCACTAGAGTCCCTCCTCCCTCTCATTTGCTGGTTGTATATACACCCAGTTTTGTATAAACTGGTAGGTTTCTCTCTCCTCTCCGTCATTCATGCATTGTCTCTCCAACATCTGGTGTCCTCTTCAAGCTTATCCAGCCATCCGTTCGTCTGCTTATCTATCCATCTACCTCTCTCTCTCTTTTTCTATCTATCTATCTATCTATCTATCTATCTATCTATCTATCTATCTATCTATCTATCTATCTATCTATCTATCTATCTATCTATCTATCTATCTTTGTCTATCTATCTATCCATCTACCTCTCTCTCTCTTTTTCTATCTATCTATCTATCTATCTATCTATCTATCTATCTATCTATCTATCTATCTATCTATCTATCTATCTATCTATCTATCTATATACATATATATATATTATATGTATATGTATATGTATGTGTGTCTGTCTCTTTGTCTGTCTGTCTGTCGGTCTATCTGTCTGTCTGTCTCTTTGTCTGTCTGTCTGTCTATCTATCTATTTGTCTATCTAATTGTTTATCTACAAATCTTTCCATCCATCCACCCATCAACCCACCCATCCATCCAGCCATCTATCCATCTACCTATCTATCTGTGTTTATGTGCGCGCGCGCATATGTTTGTGTGTGTGTTTGTGCGCACGCACACACACACACACACACACACATATATATATATATATACATTGTTCGCAAACTCGTTAGTCAGCTGTCTGTCCGTCTTTCTCGTATATTAAACACATAAACACATCTACACATCTACACATCTACACACTCATATACATACACCAATTCGTAAACACATACACACACACCTAAACGCATTCCTGAATAAATTTAGTTCACTTCTGCCTGACAGGTATGTGTGCACAGGCGCACACATGCACACATGCACACACACACACACGCACGTACATACGCACGTACGCACTCATATACGTATACGCATACATGTGCATACGCAATGTTTTGCCTTCCTAATACTGCAAATGTTTGCATGCACATGCATATGCGGACAGTGCTTCATGTGTGTGCGTGTGTGTGCGTGTGTTTGTGTGTGTGTGTGTGTCTCTGTGTGTGTATGTGTGTATGTGTGTGAGTAGTGCTGTATGTGTGCGTGTTTGCACTCCCCGCATGTAAGCTGTCAGAATTCACGTCTTCACATGAATATAAATAGATAAGAGCAGAGAGATGCTATGAAGATATATCCTTATGCGTATGTACGGTGTATGTATGTATGCATGCATGTGTGTGTGTGTATACATACATACCACACATGTACACACAGAAGCATGTATGTAGAGCGGATAGATAGATAGATAGATAGATAGATAGATAGATAGATAGATAGATAGATAGATAGATAGATCGAGAGATAGATCGATAGATAGATAGATAAATAGATAGATAGATAGATAGATAGATAGATAGACAGACAGACAGACAGATAGATAGATAGACAGACAGACAGACAGAAAGATAGACAGACAGACAAACATACAGATAGATAGATAGATAGATAGATAGATAGATAGATAGATAGATAGATAGATAGATAGATAGACAGACAGACAGACAGATAGATAGATAGACAGACAGACAGACAGATAGATAGATAGACAGACAGACAAACATACAGATAGATAGATAGATAGATAGATAGATAGATAGATAGATAGATAGACAGACAGACAGACAGATAGATAGATAGACAGACAGACAGACAGATAGATAGATAGACAGACAGACAGACAGAAAGATAGACAGACAGACAAACATACAGATAGATAGATAGATAGATAGATAGATAGATAGATAGATAGATAGATAGATAGATAGATAGACTGACAGACAGACAAATAGATATGTTTCTTTATTGGCCACGCAGGGCTGAACACAGAGGGGAGAAAATATAAAGTAGAGCTTTTCTTTTTGGGAAGAAGAGAAAAAAAGTGGGTCGAATTTCGATCAAAAGGGATCGTGGAAAAAAAAAGAAAAAGAAAGGCCGATCAATAGGGATCGTGTATCACAGAAATGTCAATGTAAAAGGGGAAAACAGATTAGGTTTATCCGTGGAAAGAAAAGCCTGTGGCAAAAACCACGGTAACCTTGGGCAATAATGTCATGCAAAAAAACCACATTACCGTAAGTGGCTCTCTTTTCCTTTCTTTTTTCGGTTCGTAGGATTATGCTCAAGCTGGCTTCGTCATTCATACGTGCCATTCTTGCAACATTCACCCATCCTTTTTTCAAACATTCACTAGACAAAACTTCCCTCTCCATTCTCATCTTCTTCTTCAAGTGATACTTTTGTTACGTTTTTACTTGTTCAGTCATTTGACTGCGGCCATTCTGGAGTACTGTGCTGTATGGTTACTCGAACCAATCAAGCCGAGTATTTATTTTAAATCTAGTATTTATTCTATCGGTCTCTATTGCTGGTAAATTGCGGGACGTAAGGGAACCAGCACCGGTTTTCAAGCGAGGCTATAGTTGAAGATATTTGCCCAAGATACTGTGCAGTGGGACTGATCCTGAGAACACATGGTTGCAAAGAGAACCTCTTATCCACACAGTAATACCTGTGCCTACGTTTTTACTTTTCCACTGAATTATTGCAATCAAACAATTCTATGATTTTTAAGTAAAAATGTCAGAGATAAAGAAAAAAATTAAACACCTACAAAAATAATAGCAGTGCTTCAGTGCTTAAAGGTCGGCGATAATCTCTTCAGGCTGTTCTCCCTTCAGGCGGCACTCCCTTCAGGTAGCACTCCCTTCAGACAGTAATCTCTTCAGGCTGTTCTCTCTTTAGGCGACACTCACTTCAGGTGGATGTTAGAGTATTCTCTGTTACTAAATACCTTGAATCTAGTAAAAAAAAATTGTCAACTAACGAGATAACATAGAAGTAGTAGGAGACTACTAGTAGTTGACATATTCCTCAAGCCTGAGGTCTTTAAATGAGGGTTTCAAACTACTTCAATGAAGCTTTTCTGATTGTGAACGAAGCTTTGATAGAATGGGCGTTAATCGTGGCGGAAACGAGGTCTCGACTATCAAGTTGTTTTTAAAAAATGCGAGTTAATTTATTTAACTTTATGGTTTCCAGTTCTAGTCTGGAATTCAGACAGCTATGTACAAAAATGGCTGAAGCATCAGCATTCAGCAATCTATACGGCGGCAGGGAATAACGAAATCCAAGATTCTTGCTGAAGGGCGAAGTTCTGTTAAAAATTTCTTCAAGTTGAAAAGTTCAAGGTAAACCTAAATAAATTATTTTAAATTGTATTTAATGAATATTTAATGAACGGTGCAGCTTAAGAAGGTGGGAAATCAAGATTGGTTAAACAACATCGTTATGAACTGGACTGGGGTAAGGGTGATATAATAAAATGACAGACACATGTTTAGTGCCGAGTAGGGATCCAAGAAGTCAGGTTGTCTGTCATGAAACTTCTCTGACACTATGGAACAAGTTGTTACCCAAATTGGAACAGATTGACAAAACATACGCAAAAGACATCCATGCATTGATATGGCCCCCCAGGGGTGGTGTCGTCCCCTTCACTTCTCCGTCACCCCACCTCCCAAATTAGACATATTTCAAACAATTTTCCTGGTATCTTTTAGCGATCTCTGAACCACAGCTCCATAGGTTCGCATCACACACCAGTACACGCTTAACGCTTTCAAAATATGCTTTATTTTATAAGCAGTGTCCCGGTTGCTGTAGAGTTTCTGCTGCCTTTGCAGAGATAGAACTAGAAAAGAAAGTCGCCTTGCTTATCTGTTGTGTAACCTTCCTAAGACACGCTGATTAATTTCAAAGGAATGATAAAGCTTCTAAGAATGCCAAAAGGATGGTTCGGAAACAAATCTCTTTACCAACTGCCCACCATTTCAAATTTATTTAAGGATTTTTACTTCAGTTTTTGCACATCTATGCTAATTTGCAAATTTGCTAAATTAAGCAGGGACGAAGAGATTTTCCTTTGGCGTCTTTGATTCGCCATACACGACCGTCAAAGGGTCCCCGGAATTTGTGTAAGGAAGGACAGATTCTCCCATCCAATCCACTTCCTTTTGATAAACTTGCCGCAACTCTGTTCATTGCTACTTAATTAGCTAACCCATAGATCTATGGTCCAATTCACCACCCATGGATGCGTTGGGGTGAGATTACTTCCGTTAGGTTAGCAAACGCACACACACGCACTCACACACACACACACACACACACACACACACACACACACACACACACACATACACACACTCACACACGCAAACACACACACACATATGCACACACACCTGAGTGCATGTGTGTGTGTGCGCGTATGTATCTATCTATCTATATATTTCTGTCTTTAAGTCTGCATTCACGTACACGCGTGCATGCAATGTGCCTTGCATCTATGCGGGTTCTAGCAGCTCAGAGCAGATTTCCATCCTTGTCTCCTTCAAATCAGATGTCCCCTCTGCCAAAGCACCAACTTGGCACACACTTTCCGACCCTCCCAAAATCTTCCAGCCTTTTCTATTATGCATTGTGATCACAGTCCAGTTGTGCCGCAAGGTCACAGACTCTAACTGCAAATATTAAATCTCTCCTTAGCATTGTGAAACATATTTTGAAGTATTTCAGGAGCTGTCTCTTGCACTGCTAACCGAATGCATTCTTCAAAATCAGCTAAAGTATTACTGCATCCTGGGGTTGGAGGAAGAGAAAATGATTGCAGCCAGATTGAAAAAAAGCTGTCGCAGACAGATAAGCGAGATCCGACAGGAATGAAAATAAAGTTATTTAAAAAACTACAAAGTTATGAACAAAATTAAAATTCAGTACACTTTTAACACATACTGAACAGGATAAACAAATAAAAGTCAGCTTTTTTAAAAAAATTGTCCAATTTCAATGAAATATGTAATTAATTCTAGGTCTCCCTGTATAACCGAAACTATAGGCTAGCACAACGTTATCAAGGCAATTCACAATATATATGTGCAGAAGGCGGCGAGCTGGCAGAATTGTTAGCACGCCGGGCGAAATGCTTAGTGGCATTTCGTCTATCTTTATGTTCTGAGTTCAAATTCCCCCGAGGTCAACTTTGCCTTTCATCCTTTTCGGGGTCGATAAATTAAGTACCAGTTGCGTACTGGGGTCGATCTGATTAACTGGCGCCCCCCCCCCCAAAAAATTTCGTGGCATGTGCCTAGAGTAGAAAAGCCTATATATGTGTATATATGTGTGTGTGTGTGCGTGTGTGAACACATGGCCAAGTGGTTACGTTGTTGCAAAAATGAGAGCGAGTTCCTGAACTGGATGATGCGTTTTTTTGTTGTTTTTTTTGAGTGAACCTCTTCATCTCACTTTGTCTCACGATTAC
Source organism: Octopus sinensis (assembly GCF_006345805.1). Taxonomy (NCBI): domain Eukaryota; kingdom Metazoa; phylum Mollusca; class Cephalopoda; order Octopoda; family Octopodidae; genus Octopus; species Octopus sinensis. The sequence goes on from NC_043014.1 coordinate 1,502,342, forward strand.
TTTGACACATAATGTGTGGTACGATGTTCACCTGTACAGGTAATGTCGATTTTATTGAGCGAGCGAGGTAATATACAATACAAACATTTGATCACTAGAAGCAAATCAATTCTTCAGGTCGTTCCGTAAAGAAATTGCAGAAACGTCTTTCTTGGACCACTAAGGACTGCTCTCATAATCCTATGTGTACATAGGCGTGGTGGAACAGGGATCGTGGGGTCGCAGCTAAAACCTGTTCTCCTGCCTCATTTCATGTTTGTCATTTTGTTTTGTGAACTGTTTTACCATTCGTATTATCATTAGATTTCATAAATCCTTAAATCCTTAAAAATGTTTTAGCTCGAAGGCCGCGGCCATGCTGGGGCACCACCGCTGGTTTTTCATAGTAAATTTTTAAACTCATTTTGTGTGCCTGACCCCAATTCGGGCTGTATTGTCCCGTCTATGTTGGCCCCGTGTGGGCAATAAAGAACCCAGGCGTATATGTATAAATGCATGGATGTATATATTAATTCAAACAAACCAGACATTGTGCAACCATCTATATTTCCCCACCATCCATCCATCCAACAGTGAATTTGTCTGAAACAGAAGACATTGCAAACCCACCAGCCAGACCATCCAACTCGCAGATCGTTCCCATGGTGATACAGCGAACCAATTGCCGTAGATATGCTTTACAGCTACCTGAGGTATTTATAGATCTACCTACACGGCAGCTTGGGTAGGATTGCTGCCACCACCGTGTACTTAGCTTCGCTTGGAACTGATGATGTTGCTGTTGTGGTTGTTGTGGTTACTGGCGGTGGCGGTGGTGGTGGCGGTGGCGGTGGTGGTACTGTGAAACTTTTCTCTTGGGTTACGTTCATCTAAAATAAAAGAAAAAACCCCAAATACCAATCAAACCAAATCTACAAAGAAAGTTTAATTACACAAACATGCGCGTGCACACACACATATTCTAAGTGTTGTATATCTATAATATATATATATATATACATACACACACACAC
>NC_043014.1:1510854-1513354 GCF_006345805.1 Octopus sinensis
AATTTCCCACCTGTGGGCTTATGTCGAACGACTGCTGTCACGTGTGGGACGTGTCGGTTTATCAGCCGAGTCTATCGTTAATATCGTCACGCCTCCTTCCTTCAAACGGGAAGGAAGAGCTATTTTTATCATACTTGTGGCTATGGCGAAAGAATGTTCTGGTGGACGCGTCTGAAAGGATTAGAGACAAACACTTTCCTCTCTGGTCAATCTCTCATCAACTTCTTCAAGTATCACTTGAAAAAAAGTGAGAGTAGAGAGGCAAGTTTTGTCTAGTGAATGTTTTAAAAAAAAGATGGGTGAATATAGCAAGGATGGCACGTATGAATGACGAAGCCACCTTGACTATGATTCTATGAACCGTAAAAATTAATACAGAGAGTTGCTTATTTGCAAAAAAAAAAAAAAAAAAAAGAAATATAACATGTGACTTCATTGACCGAGGTTACCGTGGTCTTTTCCGTAGGTTTTTCTTTCCACGGTAAACCTCAACCTGTCCTCCCCTTTACACTTCATTGACATTTCTGTGATAACGATCCCTATTGATCATTTTTTTTCCTCTCCCCCTTTTTTTTTAACTCCCCCTCTTTCTCTCCTTTTACGATCCTTTTGATCGACCCCCCCTTTTTTATTTTTATTTTTATTTTTATTTTTTTTACCTCCAAAAGAAAAGCTCTACCTTGTAATTTGTTCTATCTGTGTGCAGCCCTGTGTGGCTAATAAAGAAACATATCTATCTATCTATCCATCCATCTATATATATATACTTAGAAAACTTAGAAAACTTAGATTTGTTTCGACCAAAGATTGGTCCAGGCCATGTCTAACTTAATAGCACCACCTGATAGGATTATTCGAATCCTGTTTAAGTCAAGTTTTGTTTAAGTCAAGTTTTGTTCAAGTAGTGAGTTCTTGTTGGGTGAGTTGTATCCAATTATGGGTGGCTTATCTGGTATTCTTTGAAGGAATCTATCCAGACTCTGTTTAAAGTTGATGGGATCCTTTTCCTCTTTGATCTCCCTCGGGACAATGTTAAATAGGGCAGGGCCTGTTGAGGAAAAGAAATTATGTTGCAGTGTACATGTATATGTTTATATATATATTTAAATTAATCAGAAATGGATAAAATTCTTGATCAACAAACAAATTGACTACCATCGGTTATTATTTTTTTAAAAATATAAACTATAACATTTCTAACACTCGTTTCTGCTTCCAATGTCAGTCAGCGCTACCAAAGAAAATTCTGAGAATAATATTCGTCATATTCTATAGCACATCCGATCTGGTACATAGAGTTTCATCAGAGAGAAGACAAATACATAAATAAAAGAAAGAGCATGGCCTCGACGTGAGGAAAGAAGACTTCATATATTAGAATCGTACCATTTTACATTGTCTGTATCCTATAAGCATAGTATGCTTGCATATCCATGCCCAGGGTTAACATGGGTAATTTATACCGGTAGTAAAAACGGATATTCTTATCCAAACGCTAACTTACCATACCTATGCTATATATATATATATATATCTATATATATATCATAAATAATGTAACCTCGTGTGTACCGTTGGCGATTTTTTTCCCCCTGTCTTCCCTTCTCTGGATCTTTCCTTCTCCTATGTTTTCCGACGAAGAGCTCCGCTCGAAACGTTAAAACCCTCCTTCTTTCCTTCTTTCCTGAGCGTCCAATAATACTATATTTGTTCCACGTCCTCGCGTTGTTGTGTTTTTTTGTGCTTTCTTGTTTGGATTAACATATATATATATATGTATATATAATATATATATATATATATATAAATCAAGGATACAAATCCTCTTAAATAGATGTCAGTATCCAAGTTTCCCAGTTATATCCAGTGTATCAGTGAACACTAAAGATGTTTGCTTTATATATTAAAAGTAAGGATTATTCCGCTGTAGCAATAGAATTTCCTTTCATCCTATAATTATATTCTGCCTTAAATATATGTAAATTTAGATTTAAACATGGCAATTTAGAATTATCAAATGCAAATATTCAATATACCAAAATAAACCCAATCTATAAGTATATTGGAAAAAAATTTTTTGACTCGTGCATGCTGCGCAGCGCACCTGTATTATGAGTCATAGCCTAGACTCGTGGAAATGTGGCCATTCGTGTCGGATTTATATTGGAACATTTTAAAGTATTTTGCATTTGATAATTCTAAATTGCTATGTTTAAATCGAAATTTATATGTAACTTTTAATTCTTCATCGAGTGATATCCAATTCTATATATGTTCTGAGGCAACTTTTAAAAGTGAGGTACATCTGTGTTATTTGTCTGCAAGCATGGGGTATAGCCTGGACAGGGGTATATTCTGGGCTGTTACACCGCCAATTTTCAATCCTGTTTAGACTCGTTGCGCCTAAACCCCCGCACCAATCGATAAAGCCGCAGAGAGATGCCTGCATTTAAGTAAATGCGTCGCGACGCGTCACCTCAAATGCATTCTAACTGTAAGG
>NC_043014.1:1523354-1530854 GCF_006345805.1 Octopus sinensis
CATGTATCATACATCAAAATGAAGCTGGTCCTCTGTGGATCACATCCCTACTTCTTAACATAGCCACTGTTTCTCTCAATAGCAATGTTCCACCATCGAATGAGAACATGTATCCCTGCCCCGTAAAATTCTGTTGACTGTTCTTTGAACCACTTCTTCACTACAGTTTTCACTTCCTCGTCACTGGACTATCATCGACACTGGACTATCATCTCTTCGGCCCCATGAAAGAGGGTTTGAGAGGCAAACATTATTCCAGATTTCTTCCCAAAAGAGAAAGAGTCGGTTTCTATCCTAGATCCAAAGCTCCTTCATTGGAATTTCAACAATATCAACAGGATATATCTGTATGCATATGTATAATTGCAGATTTGTATATTTGCCACATTTTACTGCTTTTCGTGCATCTCTGTCCCTTTTGTGTATCGGGTATTTGGTTGATATTCCCTGTTCCTGGATTGCAAACGCATACCCTTCGAAGTGGGATATAGTTATTGGGTTGTTGGTCCATAATAGACTTCTTTGAGGATCAATGTTACTATCATCTCGCAGCTTTCCATGCATAGTCTTCTACTCATATATAATCATCCTTTCATCTGATGATATGCTGCGATAGGGTCATGCAACTTCTTTGGGAATGTATTTAAGGTTATTAGACAAGGAATGCTGCTCAATGAGCTACCTCCCAAGTCTTATGATGTTATCAGCTTCATACATACACACTTGGTCAAGGGATGCACTCCGACACTTGGTAGCTAAAAGATGTTACAGAAAGGATAAGATACGACATTCAGAGGCAGTTTGGAAGATGTTAACCTTCTGCCGCCTTTTTTTCGTTTTAGGTAGAGGTGGTCTGCGTCTCTGTTGATGTGGAAATTACATGAGCTTGTTAGTATTTTCCGGGTTTTTACATCAATGGCTCGGATCTCATCAAGCGTCCAATGTACGTACATATGTGTGTGTGTATGTGTGTGTATATGTATGTATGTATGTATGTATGTATGTATGTATGTATGTATGTATGTATGTATGTATGTATGTATGTATGTATGTATGCATGCATGTATGTATGTATGTATGTATGTATGTATGTATGTATGTATGTTTTTTTGGGGAAAGGCAGCATGGTATTAGAAGCTGAAACTAAAAAGATTGACGAACCGAATTGTGGGAAATCAGATTCGTATTCGAAGAGATACTGTTTCACATACTTTACTTCTTGTATTGCGTACTTTTACTTGTGTCTGCGTTCACTAATGCATATTGCATACGAACACACACACACACACACACGCACACACACACACACACACACACACACACACACACACACACACAAAAACAAACATTCTCACTTACTTTTGCAAATAAAGCCGATAATCTAGAAACTAAAGCGATAAGCTGATTCTAACATAGTTTACGTTTGAAATTCGCCACCTGCAGCCTTAGAACCACCGGGTTCTATGTTTCACCTTCCGTAGTCACGTGGTTACCTGTGTGTCTCGCAGAAACGCTCATGTTTTCTTTTATTGCTCATAACCACACATAATATAAAACACACACCAATACACACGCACACACGCACACACGCACACGCACACGTACACACACATATTTATATACACGTGTGTATGTGTGGGTGCGTGATTGGATTTTTTTTGTTTAACGTGAGCATGGTGCTAACGTCGACAGGAAGAGGAGGCAGTAGGTTTCGAACTTGTAACCGTTGCATTACATATCGTCACATATGCGTCACATTTCGGCGGGTGAGCTTTCGCAATCCACGAGAAGAGAGAGCAGCAAAATATTCGTGGGACAAAAGATAGATTGAAAATCAAAAATCCTCCATAACGTGACCAAAAAATGCCTTGTGAGTAAATGTGTATGTGTGCGTGCGCACACGTGTGTACGCGTTATGTTATGTCACTTATGAGGTTTCTCTTGAGAGCTACTGCTAGCATGGAATCCATTACAACCTATTGCACGGTGCGCCGTCGGCGACTAAACCGGTACCCGCACTAGATTTGCCTGGTGAGGAGGATTGCTAGGAACCCAGCAGAACTGAAAACAAGACCTGTCGAAAGGACGGACGAACACAGTGTAGGTTCAACCATTATCTAGCTATAGCGCGGGCCCTCAGAAATACCGGAGTTGGTGTACAGTGTGCAGGAAGACCAGTAGGAGTGAGGTACCCTTCAGTTTCTGTTGAATCATGTTTCTAGGCGGTTACTCTGATATTAAAACCAGATATGCAGGGAATTCGACATTTTGGGAATCTTTTACTTGCACTTGAGATTATGAAGTTCCCATATTCCTGAGTCTGTTACACATATTGCTACTATTTTTGGATCATGTTAATAGGACAGAGAGGGTCTATGAGGTGTCGGGCGATCCTTATCGGACGTAAAATGTTGCACAGGCATTGCTGACATTTTAACATGGGCAATGCACGACGCCGAGTGTTAAAGCAACTGACGGTCTGAGACAGGTGAGACAAACCACCTCCAGATGATCAATAACGATAGTTATCGATATTTCGCTATTATTTTGGCTCTTCAGTACCATGTACTCGAAATACTTCGAAGCAAAATGAATCGCCAGAATTGGACATATATACAAATAGTGTGGAGTTTATTTGCTGCTGTGCTGCGGCGTAGCACATGTAAAAGAAAATTAAATTATGAATTTATGTAGACATTATCGGTTGAACATTATGCAACCCAAACAATAGTAATCCTCAGATTACCTAAAATTCAAGAAATTGGTCCTGTTTACTCATTTGGAGCAAACAGAACCAATTTAAATGTGGTTTTAATATACACAGCAACTCTTTGTGGTGCCTTATTTTATCGACCCCAAGAGGATGAGAGGCAAACTTGAGTATTGCTCAGAATTGAACACTGAGTGTAAAGATCTGAAACATCTACGGATTCTTCCAATCAAACATAGATAACATAGGGTTGTAACGAGCTGGATTCGAAACCTCATTTCTTGATCTACTGCTAAATGGGTAACCAATTAACCTATTTAGATTTTGCCAAGCGATCCTCCTGTTTGGTACCCTTATAAGCTTACATCCATCCGTCACTCCCTCTCTATCTCTATATGTACATACATAATAGATACATATATAATACATACGTGTGTATATGCATGCATACACACATATAAATATGTATGTATATGTATATGTATGCACTTTGTTGTCGAAAGATACTTTTGTAAATCTATCTCTCGGTGAACATACTTCACTGAAAATGCAGTCGGTGATTATTCCTTTTGGCAGTAAGTAGTTATTATATACTGTCTTTAAAATCAGTTAAGAGTACAGACATCGCCTGTGAAATCATTATCAAAATTACTGTCTATTTATGTTTTCAACCAATTAACTAATTAATTAATCTATTTATCATTATTAATGAGGCTGCGTGTTCTGGTTTTCTAAATGATGCATTAAATGAAAACTCATAAGGACTTTCGTTTCCTTTGTACATATTAATGCTTGCATCTATTTACTCGTATGTATAATGTACATATATATATTCGTATGTATGCATGTGAATATGTGTGCGTATGTGTGTGAGAGAGAGAGAGAGAGAGGAGAAAGAGAGAGAGAAAGAGATGCAGCTATAATTACCATCTCCAAGAAGGTAGTCAAATCAGTGACAACTACAGAATTGCCTCACGTTTGTCCAATGCTGGAAAAGTTGTGGTATGAATCCTATTCGACCGACTGAATCTCTTATCGGTAATTCGCCCACCTGGATCACATCATTTTTTCGATCTTCCTGAGGCATTATTAATGTTATCTGTACTCACAAACCGGCTTTCTATGATTCTGCAAATCGTCAAGTTCTGAAGAATGCCCCAACTAAACATAATTGCCTGCAAAATTTCATTACAATCAGGCGGGTTCTTTCGCTGCACCATGAAACCCGAGGAACAATACAAGTATTTCACGACAGACCCGACTGACGTAAAATCTGAATTTAGGAACGGTTATGTAATAGCTCCTTAGCTTTTTTCAAGCTTCCTCTCAGCAATTTTTGAGCTTATTATAGTGTAAACTGCCACAGGGTGCCCAGATCTCATATTGCGCAGATGGAAAAGTAGTCAACCTTCGCAGAGTCTGTGCCAGAATAAAGGCCACCACTACATTAGTCGTTGAACTTCAGTACGATGCTGCCACAGTTAATGTGACTTCAGCAGAAGAATTCCTGATAATCAGCTTTTAAACTGAAGCATATGCGATCACGTAAAACAGAAAAAAAAGAAGAATTGCATAACAAGCAGGAATCTGGTCAAGCCATTTGGGTAGAGGACAAGATGGTATAAAATGTGGAGTGCCTTTAATGTGTAGTTTGTCACCTCTTACAGAACACAGAAACTAAATGTGGAGATTCAGCAGTACATAAGATGCACCAAAGCAATTCTTAATCACTTGAAGAAGAATGTAGAATGTATGAAGAACATGAACCGAGACAAAGAAACGAATTCATGATGTAGAAAGTACTTAGGGTTCACAAAAGGCAGCTGTCGTAGGCAGGCTTCTATATAACTCATAATCTCGGGCAAGTAAAAGGCAGCATTTTCTCCTAAACTGGAAACACGAGAGATGTTTGATAAAAATTATATTCAGTGAGAGAACGGATGAAATTTGCAAAAATGTGACATTAATTTTTCCGAGCTAAGGCTGCGAGCTGGCAGAAACGTTAGCACTCCGGGCGAAATACTTAGCTATATTTCGTCTGCCGTTACGTTCTGAGTTCAAATTCCGCCCAGGCCGACTTTGCCTTTCATCCCATCGGGGTCGTTAAATTAAGTACCAGTCGCGCACTGGGGTCGATGTAATCGACTTAATTCCTTTGTCTGTCCTTGTTTGTCGCCCTCTTATGTTTATCCCCTTGTGAAGAAATATGTTTATCCCCTTGTGAAGAAATAAGAAATGTTAGCAATAAAGAAATAAGAAATGTTAGCAAGCCGGGCGAAATGCTTCGGGGTATTTCGTCTGTCTTTACGTTCTGAGTTCAAAATCCACCGAGGTCGATTTTGCCTTTCATCTTTTTGGGGTCGATAAATTAAGTACCAGTTGCGTACTGGGTCGATCTAATCGACTGGCCCCCTCCCCCAAAATTTCGGGCCTAGATTTGAAAAGATAAATTTTTACGAGTAAAACGCCGATGGAGTCATAGATGGACTCGAAGAAGGCAGGACGCGGACAATAAATGCAAGAACATCATCATTCATTCATCATTGTTCGACCGTGTTCGAGACAATGGAATTTACCATGCTATAACCCAGACTTCACGGTCCATCATGGCATTACGGAGGTCCTGTCTGGATGCCTGTATCCATGGAGATTACATCAGGGTAGGAGAGTGTGCGCCCTCTGTATTGCGAGTAGATGGCTTCCAGGAGAAGAAGAGTAGAAATTACTTCTTTTTCAGCTCTACAACAATGTCCAGCAAACTGGACTCTCCTACCTTTCACAAGAGATGACACAGGTGGTAGTTTCCCATATATTTGCATTTTGTTGCATGGCTCTTCCACGAGAGATTTTGAGCTCTCATAAGGAGGCGAGTGTAGGTTCCATCCAAACCGCTCTCCAAGCTTCTTTGATAACGTCCAGGTTTCTGAGCCATATAGTAGAATTGGTTCGACGTGGCTTGAATATTTCAAGTTTGAAGCTCTACTTAGATTTGATGACCAGATCTTATGCATGTCATTACAGGCTGACCAGGGCCATACCCTTTCTAGTTAGAAAGTCTTTTCCAGATGATGATATGTATGAACCCAAGATATTTGTAATCAGAACCATATTTAGGGCGCATTGTTGAGAGTATGGAAGATGCAATCACTGTTGGACAGGCACTTGTTTATGTATTCAGTTTTGGCCTCATTGAGGTAAAGACCTACACAATTGAGGCTTGTTCAAGAGTTGTAAAAGAGACTGGGCATTGGAGAGAGAATCACTGATAAGAGCGATGTCGTCAGCAAAGTCAGTGTCTGTCAGCTCAGCTGGGTGTCTGGAACTTCTCCTTGGTTTTTTTCAAAGCCCTTGCCAGAGATGGTATCACACTGACATACGTAGCACATAATCAACAACAATGATGAAAAGAAATGGGGCGAGTGTGTCTCCCTGCAGTATTCCATTCCGGCTTTGATTGAGAAAGATGATGTTTCGTCCCGTCAGGGTTAAGATGGTTGAAGACGTATCTGTGTAGAGGACCTTGATGGCAGAAATGATTTTGTCTGTTATCCCATAGAGCTTAAGGATTTCAAACACCTTGTACCTATCTGCAGAATCAAAGCGCTTAGAAATGTCTACAAATACCATTGCAAGATCGCGATTAAATGCTTTTGATTCTTCAATAAGTCTGCGTAGCATAGTATCTGCTGGCTCAGCGTTTGAGCGCCCATGTCTGAATCCATTTGGTTTCTTTCGGAGCAAGGTTCAACAAAAGGACAAGACGATTTAGGATCAGTTGTTGTACAGTTTTGTAGCAATTGACATTAGAGATATACCCCTGTAGTTGGTGACGAGGGATAATCGCCTTTTTTGGGTATTGGAATGATTTGAGATTGGTGCCAAATCTTTGGAGCGACAAAGGTGGAAAGTGTGGGTTGCAGAGGTTGAGCAAAAGTGTGTGAAATCTATCATCCTTCCAAATTACAGCTGGGATGTTTCGGGACCAAACGCAAGAACAAACGAGACAAATCATGTTTATTCTTTGAGCGGAATTATGGATCTGCATTAGCCTATGTAGTCACATTCGCGTCTATAAATGTCCTCCCTCTTTCCTTATCATATATCAATATATTAGCGCTTTCGTCCATTCTAGTGGAATCTTCAAATTGATCTGTTTGAAGATCAATTTAAGACTCCACTAGAATGGACGAAAGCGCTTATTATATATGATATATGATGTATAAAAACATGTAACATACGAATAAATATCTATAAATATAAAACCTTCCGGATTTCTGATTACCTCATTTCTTCTAATATATATATAGATATATATATATAATATATATATATGTTACACACACACACCATACACAATACCTCACAGAAGTATGTACACCGCTAAAATAATTTCAGTAAAATTGCCATTACTCTGATAATAACATTGTACACTTATTTCGTTTTGCATCCTTCTTCATCGACCATTTTCTTCAACTTCCCAACATAATTAATGGCAGTCTGTATATCACAACTGGCAGTTTTACCTGTTATTTTCATGCATAAAAGCGGTTGTAGGCATTTAAAAAATTCTGTTAGAACGCTTAAAACATGGAAATCAATGGGAAATAGGTTTCGCATTACAGAATTTAGTATCACGCCAAGATTTTAAAGAATGCGAGGCTTCCAAAAGGTTGCATTTCCCTGGAGCAGTATGGTGGAATGGCTGACATGCTCTTCTATCATATTAGATATACTCTGGTATATACATCTGCATGACTTTCTAACCACCTCTCTCTCTATATATATATGAA
>NC_043014.1:1535854-1550854 GCF_006345805.1 Octopus sinensis
GCTTTGTACCTAGAGCAGAAATAATAATAATAATAATAATAATAATAATAATATCAATAATGATGATGATGATAATAATAATAATATTGGTGGCGAGCTGGTAGACTCAATAGCATGACGGGCAAAATGCTCTGCAGCATTTTGTCCGTCTTTATGTTCTGAGTTCAAATTCCACCGGGGTCGATAAAATAAGTAGCAGTTAAGCACTAGAGGACGATATAATCGACTTCCTCTCCCCGAAAATTGCTGGCCTTGTGCCAAAATTTGAAGTCGTTATTATTATTATTATTATTATTATTATTATTATTATTATTATTATTATTATTATTATTATTATTATTATTATTAAGGCGGCCAGCTGGCAGAATCGTTAGCACGCCGGACGAAATGCTTAGTGGTATTTCGCCGGTCGCTACGTTCTGAGTTCAAATACCACCAAGGTCGACTTCGCCTCTCATCCTTTCGGCGTCGGCAAAATAAGTACCAGTTGAACACTGGCTGGGGTCGATGTAATCAACTCATCCCCTCCCACAAAATTGCTGCCCCTGTGGCAAAATTTGAAACCATTATTATTATTATTATTATTATTTTATTATTATTATTATTATTATTATTATTATTATGAGGAACTGCATAAGTCTGAATGGAGAGACTCCGTGAGACGTTTGTAATGGTTGTGGGACTTGCTACATGTGTCGTGTGGTGGGGAAAGCTGCGGAGTAGTCTGTCATAGTGTATTGCCGTGAGTTCGTTTCGTTGAAATATATCCACACACCTAACCGCCGTCCTGGTATTAAATACCGTTAACATACAAAAAAAGACCCTTCAAAATGAAACGACCTGTTACATTAGCATTACTGATGAAAAATAGGGTAATGCATATATATATATATATATATATATATATATATATATGTGTATGTATATGTGTATGTGTGTATATGTATGTATATATGTATGTATATGTAAGTATGTGTGTGTATATGTAAAAATATACATGTAATGTGGCAGATTAAGTATGTTTTGATAGAAATGTATGTACATAGTTGCATGCATACATACGTATATATACATATATATGAGTGGCTGTGTGGTAAGTAGCTTGCTAACCAACCACATGGCTCCGGGTTCAGTCCCACTGCGTGGCATCTTGGGCAAGTGTCTTCTGCTATAGTCCCGGGCCGACCAATGCCTTGTGAGTGGATTTGGCAGACGGAAACTGAAAGAAGCCTGTCGTATATATGTATATATGTGTATGTGTGTGTATATGTTTGTGTGTCTGTGTTTGTCCCTCTAGCATCGCTTGACAACCGATGCTGGTGTGTTTACGTCCCCGTCACTTAGCGGTTCGGCAAAAAAACCCTCGATAGAATAAGTACTGGGCTTACAAAGAATAAGTCCCGGGGTCTATTTTCTCGACTAAAGGCGGTGCTCCAGCATGGCCGCAGTCAAATGACTGAAACAAGTAAAAGAGTAAAAGAGTATATATATGTATATATTGGAAGGTTTGGAGATGATGTACAGGTATTATATATTAGAAGAAATGAGGTACTCAGAAAATCGGATGGTTTTATATTTACAAATAACATCTGTAAATATAAACCATCCGATTTTCTGAGTACCTCATTTCTTCTAAATATATATATATATATATGCATATAGATATGCACACATATATATATATATATATACATATATATATATATATATATATACATATATACATATGCATATATATAGTATAAATTAAATATATGAGTGTATGTAATATATATAAACATATGCATATATGCTTATACCCGCCTACACTCCTCACAATCCCACACCCACTCACACCCACACACACACACACACACATATATATATGTATACATATTTCTTACATCTATGCATATATATATATATATGTATGTTTGTATGCATGTATGTATGTATGTAAGTATATATATCGAAGAGTTTTGCTCGAAACATAAAACCACCTTTCTTTCCTTCCCGAGCGTCTGCTAATACTTTGCATGTACCACGTCCTCGCATTATTGTTTTTTCCTTGTTTTTTCTACACACACACACACAACACACACACACACACACACACACACACACACAACACACACACACACACACACACACACCACACACACACTCACACATACACACGTAATGTATTAGCATAACCTGACAGTTCCCTTCGCTCACAAATCTGTGGCTTTGTACCTTTTACCTTAATGTTTGTATGTCCTTGTGGCTAATTATCTTTTATTATTATTATTATTATTATTATTATTATCATTATTATTATTATTATTATGAATGGGGTAAGGGTAAAGTTATCCTCGATGTCATTAGAACTCGGAGTGCAGAGAAACGGATCAAATAATGCATTGCATTCCATGCGACTCCCACACGACTCGCCACTTTGCTTCCGCAATCAGTTAACAACAACAGCAACAACAATTTCAACCTAGAATGCAAAGACGGACGAAATGCCGCTCAACATTTTGTCCGACACGCTAACGATTCTACCAGAATAATAATAATCATTGGGAACAACAACAATAACAAAGTCAATAACAACAACAACAACAATAATAATAATAATAATAATAATAATAATAATAATAATAATAATAATAATAATGATAATAATAAAATAAATGATTAATAATAATAATAATAATAATAATAATAATAATAATAATAATAATAATAATTAATAATGATAATGATAATAGTTTCTGATGTGGGTACAAATTCAGTAATTTTGAGGGTGGGGAGCTAGTGGATTATATCAACCCCATGACTGGAACTTAATTTTATTGACCCTCAAAAGAATGAAAGTAAAATCGACTTCGGAGAGATTTGAACTCAGTGCGTGAAGAATGTCATTATACACAGATAGAAACCACTGATCGCCATGCCTCTGCTCATCTACCGCTATTAGCTCTGGGATTCGGTGCTCCCAGAAATCTCCACAAACATCGTTTGAATGGGGCGAAACCACAAAAACGTTCTTCACTCCGGATACATCTGCCTTAAATTATAAGGATATTCTGGCATCATTTTAACCAAAATCTGCTCAATGTCGTGTCTTTTGAATCCCAGCCTTATTTGGTCTTCGGTAACTGGTACATCAATGTAATATCCTTCACACAATGGAGGCGCAATGGCCCAGTGGTTAGGGCAGCGGACTCGCGGTTTCGATTCCCAGACCGGGCGTTGTGAGCGTTTATTGAGCGAAAACACCTAAAAGCTCCACTAGACTCCGGCAGGGGATGGTGGTGATCCCTGCTGTACTCTTTTACCACAACTTTCTCTCACTCTTACTTTCTGTTTCTGTTGTACCTGTATTTCAAAGGGCCGGCCTTGTCACTCTCTGTGTCACGCTGAATATCCCCGAGAACTACGTTAAGGGTACACGTGTCTGTGGAGTGCTCAGCCACTTACACGTTAATTTCACGAGCAGGCTGTTCCGTTGATTCGGATCAACCGGAACCCTCATCGTCGTAACCGACGGAGTGCTTCCACACAATCCTTCACACAAAATGAGCATTATATTCTTCAGGAAGTACAGATCCCTCTTTCGAACGTCTGCGAATTTCATGTCATCTTCACCGCCTTCGTCGTCATATTTGTTGTAATTTACGCGGTAGTATTTCGGAATCGTCTATCTTTTCCGACTGGATATCCCACTTCCTTTTTCCTGTCACTTTCCTTCCTTCTCCTGCTTCCATCACGTCACCTCTCATAGTCACAATACGATAGTCTAGTTGGTTGTGTATAATTGTCTATAGTAAAAATGACAATAATGTATTAACACTAACAGATTGATACTGCAAAAACTAAATAATTATTTTACAGCTAGTATTGCTACGGATTTGTATATGTGTTATAAATGTTATACACGCTGGTATTTCATCTAAGAGTGTTATATTCACTTTTATATTAATTGCATATATTAATTTAGTTATTACCTGGCTAGCTTTCGCACAGGTTGTTCCGTTTATTGAATTTTACATCAGAACAAGCATTTTAGGCTTAGCTTAAAACGTCCTAGGTATTTGTCACTGAGGGGACTAAATAATTTCGAAACACTAGTGTCTGACTCTCACCGACATTCTAAGCAAAGTTCTGAAGAATTTGAAGTTAGAGCGCAGTGAGTCGGAACTAAAACCGATTATTCAGCAATCTAACGATTCTGTCAATTTACCGTTATAACGTTCTGAAGAAGCGGGTTGAAAAAACTAAAGAATTACATTTTCTTAACTATTGAAAAAATAAAAATTAAGGTGGTGAGATGTCAAAGAATGTAGCCATTTCTGAAAAGATGTTGATAGATTACCGCTGAGGATGGCAAAAAAGAAAAAGACGCTCGAGAAAATATTGATAATAAGAACTATAAATTTTAGGTAGGTGAGGGTCATTCTCGGAAGACATCTGTTAATCTATTTATACGTGCATTCTGATATATAAATAAATAAATAAGTAAATAATAAATAAATAGATAAATAATAATAATAATAACAACAATAATAATAATAATAATAACAACAACAACAACAACAACAACAACAATAATAATAATAATAATAATAATAATAATAATAATAATAATAATTATTATTATTATTATGTTATTATTATAACAATAACAAATAGGCGCAGGAGTGTCTGTGTGGTAAGTAGCTTGTTTATCAACCACATGGTTCCGGGTTCAGTCCCACTGCGTGGCACCTTGGGCAAGTGTCTTCTACTATTGCCTCGGACCGACCAAAGCCTTGTGAGTGGATTTGGTAGACGGAAACTGAAAGAAGCCTGTCGTATATATGTATATATGTGTATGTGTGTGTGTTTGTGCGTCTGTGTTTGTCCCCCTAGCATTGCTTGACAACCGATGCTGGTGTATTTATGTCCCCGCCTTTAGCGGTTCGGCAAAAGAGACCGATAGAATAAGTACTGGGCTTACAAAGAATAAGTCCCGGGGTCGAGTTGCTCGATTAAAGGCGGTGCTCCAGGATGGCCGCAGTCAAATGACTGAAACAAGTAAAAGAGTAAAGAGTAATTCTTGTAATTTTGGCTCAATATCAGCAATTTTCGTAAGAGGGGATTGTCGTTTACATCAGCCACAGTACTTGACTGTTCCTTTATTTTATCGATTCCGAAGGGATAATAGGCAATGTCGATCTTAGCGGATTTGAACCCAGAATGTAAAGAGACGGAAGAAATGCCGCTAAGCATTGTTTCCGAAATTAGACCGAAATTAGTTTGGTTTTAACAAGATTTCGTGATGTTCATTCTTTTCGTGAGGGCAATGAGCGCCGTAAGTGAAGTGCAATCGGGATCTTAAACCGCATTGCAATCTCTTGTCCTGTAAAAGATATGAACTACTGAATCAATGAGTTGCCTTTATTAGGGCCCATGTGACTACACAACTGAGAAATATATTTGGGGGAGGTACAGCACACATATCATAAAATAACATATATACATATATACATATATATAGATACTTATATACAAAGATGCATGCATGAATGCACACATGTACATATACATGTATGCATACATAGATGTTGGATCAATCATCGGTTACATACGCATACACACAGATATAGATAGCTGAATATATAAGTTTATGTGTGTTAGTATATATATCGCGTGTGTACCGTTGGCGATTTTTCCTCCGTCTTCCCTTCCTTGGATGTTTCCTTTTCCTATGTTTCTGACGAAGAGCCCCGAGCGAAACGTTAAATCCTCCTTCTTTCTTTCCTTTCCTGAGCGTCCAATAACACTAGACTTGTTTCACGTCCTCACGTTGTTGTGTTTTCTCTTGTGTTTTCATGTTTGGATTAACTTTATATATATATATATTATAGATACATATATATATATATATATACAATATATATAGATATATATATATATATATATATATATATATATATATATATGTGTGTGGTGTGTGTGTGTATGTATGTATGTATGTATGTATGTATGTATGTATATATGTATGTATATATATATAAATATATATAATATATAATATATATATATATATATATATGTGTATATATATATAAATACATACATGCATAACAGATAGATATGTGGATGTATACGCATACATATATAAATCAAAATAAGCAACAGGATATCAAGTAGTGATGCAGTACGATCGTTTCAAGTGGCTCCATTTAACTGAACATTGGGGTCGATGTAATCGACTAGTCCCCTCTCTCCAAATTTCAAGCCTTGTGCCTTTAGTAGAATTATTATTATTATTATTATTATTATTATTATTATTATTATTATTATTATTATTATTATTATTAAAGTGTTATTATTCATGGTGTGCACGAATGGCTTTGATACAGGGTTACAACAATCTTCCTTAGATATCGAGGGTCTTTCTGACAATTCTTGCTCTTCCCAAAAGAGCAGGTTTCGGAATTAATGCATGTTTCGTAGTTACACCAATCTCAATAAGGAAACTGTTAAGTCTGTTGGGGACGGTACGTGGGACACCTGTAACAACTGGGATTACCTTTGTAGAAACCCTCCACAGTCGCCGTATTTCCCGAGCCAAACCCTGCTATTTTCCTTTTTTTTCTCCTATTTTATGACCGCTACATTCGTGTCCGCAGATATAGCGACATCTATGGTGATGCACCCTTTCCCCCATCTTCTTCAGAACCATAATATCAGCATGGAGTTCGCGATCAGCCCGTACATTAAAATCCCATAAAACCTTGTATTGGCAGTTCTCTTTTACACTTTCTGGTTGCAGTTGCTACCATTTCTTTCCTACTTATATATTCCTCTGTATTCCGGTTCTTTACGCTCTGAGTTGAAACCCCGCCGAGGTCGACTTTGTTGTTGTTTCTGAGTCGATAAAATAAACACTATTTAAGTACTTGGGTTGATGTAAACGATTAGCCTCACCTCGGGTAGACGCAAAAACTGTATCTTCCACGGGAGTGCTCCGACTTTGCCTTTCATCGTTGCGGGGTCGATATATTAAGTACCAGAGACACACTGGCGGTCGATATATATATATATATATATATATATATATATATATATATATATATATATATATATATAGTATATATATATATATATATATTATGTGTGTGTAGTTATGTATGTATGTATATATGTATATGTGTGTGTGTGTGTTGTATGTATATATATATTATATGTATGTATACATATATGTATGCATATATACATACACACACACATATGTAAGAAAGGTTGAGTTCAATTTGAACGCTTTTACTTTGATTCTTACATGTTGGTGTTACCATTTGAAACGATCGAATGTATGGATTAAAAGTTTATAACATCTCTTCTCCATCTTTAATTGTTTGTTGAGTTTATATAGGACTTATGTTCTATAAAAGCTCATAGTATACCTTATACTTATATGTATGTATGTATGTATGTATGTATGTATGTATGTATGTATGTAGTATGTATGTATGTATGTATGTATGTATGTATGTATGCATGTATGTATGGATGGATGGATGGATGGATGGAAACCTACGTAGTGGATATACAAATATGGCAAATCTAACAATTTCTTAGTAAATTAAATTAAAAAGAAAACTAGGGAAATATAAGCGCAGGTGTGGCTGTGTGGTAAGAAGCTTGTTTTCCAACCACATGGTTCCGGGTTCAGTCCCACTGTGTGGAACCTTGGGAATGTGTCTTGTCCTATAGTCTCGAGCTGAGCAAAGCCTTGTGAGAGGATTTGGTAGATGGAAACTGAAAGAAGCCCATCGGGTATATATATATATATAGTGAGGGCGCATGTCTCAGTGGTTAGAACGTCTCCTCCTCCATATATAAATATATATATATATACATGGATACACACACACACACACACACACACACACACACACATATATATACTAGCTGTGTCGTTACATTATCCTTTACTGTATTCTATGTTTAATGGTCGCCCCAGATAAAATACAATTCTAAAACACCAATCCCAGCCTACTTTGTTTTAATGCGGTTCAACCCCAATATTATCAATTAATACGACGACCTTCAAGGCACCCAAGAACAGTTGGGTAGGTTGCATGCATTATCTACTCGAGGGTAGCACTAAGTTTCAAGCTGCACTGGTAATTGATACGATCTTCAAGATATCTGTACCAGCTATTAATATTCCAGCTTCCCTCGTATTAGGTAATTAGATAGATTCTATAAGGCGTTGGTATACGTATATTGATGGTGGAGGCTGGTGGTAGATGGTATACGTATGTTGGTACAAGGGCTGGCGTGGGATATCGATATCGGTGGACGGGGAGGGGCGGGAGGGCGATATCACTATTGTCAGCTGATAGTTGTATAATGCATGTAAATCTAGGACGGCAATTAACATACTGTTCGTTGTTTGCAGTTAGTGATGTGGAGGGTTGGTAATCTCACACCTTGCTAAATCTGCAGCCCGGTTTCGATTCCCAGTTGGATTGTATTCGGTTTATTTATATCACAAATAGTTTTAAAGAACACCGTGAAGAATTACGGTCAGAGGGCTTTGTTGCATCATAGATCTAATTTCAAATTCCTTCAAGGAACAAGAAATCTTTGTTTTCTCCATTTGGGGATAATATCAGAACCAACTTTTTAAGTGACCCTAAACCTTCCACACCTGTGCCAATTGGTAGTCGTCCTAGAAAAATGATGATATCATAGCCTACGTGATTGCGTTGTTTGTAATGGGTCATCTTTCCTGGAGAGGATAGTGCTGTAGCTTGATCTGTAAGAAGGGTCCCTCATTAAATTATTTCTGTGTTAGTATTTGAAAACATCACTGAAATCAAGGAAACACTCATCGACCATCCACAACACCGTCTCCTCTCGCTGCTTCCATTCAAACTCTCTCTCTCTTTCTTTCTCTCTCTCTCTCTCTATCTATCTATGCCTGTCTCTCTTTCTCTCTCTGTATGTATGTATGTAAGTGTGTGTGTGCATGTGCGCGCGCGTGGTGTGCGTATGTGTTAGTGTGTGTGTAGTTCAACTTCAAACACTTCATCTGCCTGTTATGGTGGTTCAGCATCCATTTGCATTTGGAACATACACTGCATACGATGCAAATAACCACAATGGCAAAATGTAAATAGGAGACATGATATAAAATCTGCATTTACTATTTATCATATATATAATGATGTAAATGTAATATCCAATGATCGAGGTGGAGCAAGAAAGTTCATATATATATATATATAACATACAAGCTGTATCGTTACATTATTCTTTAAATGTATTCTATGATTCTAAGATGTCCTTGGCCTGGATTTTTACCACCTCTGAGGTCACACCCCTCAACCCGCCCGCTTTGAAACATATGTAACCCGGATCTTACCTACTCCATTCCGTAACTCTTATATATATAAGATTATGCATGAAGACTAATCATGCAATGTCATTATGTGTAATCACACTAAGCCTTGAACCTATGAACATGTATATGTTTACATATACATACACATACCCCCCCCCCCATATATATATATATATATATATATATATATATATGACAACTTATTGATTGGCATTAAAACATTTTTGGAAGTAAATATTTAAAAAAAAAATATCGAAGTTTAAAAAAAGGCTGAAATATGTCATCAGCGAAATCTAAGATATTTTTGAAAAGTTTTGTATTTAGTGGCACATTGTTAGAGTGGATATATTCCGAAGCATGTTCACAAGATGACACGGATACCTTACATCACACTTAAAAATCACAAGCTAAGCTTCTTTAGACGTCTGAAACGTAGGTTAGTGAATCCTTCTAGATCGAATTAGAAATGGTTAACAATCACATCCTAGATTCAATTATGCTTCGAATAAAAAGATAATAACGCTTCAATTATGGGACAATTATAGAATTATTACAATTAAGGAAACGGTAGGTTTTTCTCTGATTTCATAAAATGTTATACTTCCGTAACTAAATACTTTCTTTATAAGTCCTTTAACATTTTGCTAAAACCGTCGGAGCAATTTGTGTATCCGATATCAAGCTAATTGGGCAAAACCTTATTTTCTTGAATTAAATTAATTTTAGGTAAAAGAAAGAAAAATATCGAAGATAAATTGCTTAATTTTTTCATGCGAGCATAGAATGAGATAGAATAACCCAGAGTTATAGATATTTACAATGGGAACTCCTAAAAGGTTTCCTATGTTTCTGATGAGTTTATACAGGGTACAGTACGTGAAACTCTTACATTCCATCAACCGAAATTCAAAGTTCGTTTTTACTAGCATATCCTTTGGTTCAGTAATAAGGAATTATCGGCAAGCTGGTCATTAATGGAACAAGTGTGACAGCATTAAAAATTAATTTTCAGTACTAGGTTATTAACCATCATGCAAGTGTGGAAATTTACGTACGAACGAGTGTTGTATTTGGTATT
This sequence comes from Octopus sinensis, assembly GCF_006345805.1. Taxonomy (NCBI): domain Eukaryota; kingdom Metazoa; phylum Mollusca; class Cephalopoda; order Octopoda; family Octopodidae; genus Octopus; species Octopus sinensis. Next base: position 1,546,297 of record NC_043014.1, read on the forward strand.
TATGTGAGGAATTGCTTCTCCTGTTTCAAGATTTGTACAGTCCGAAATGTTGGCAACTTCTAAACAAGTCTTTTAATACTTGAGATATTGCTAAGGGCCACTAAATAGCTAATTCCTCTCGATCATTCACAACATTTGGTATTTCATTGACTACGTCTTTTGTTGAAGATTTTTACTCCCACTTTTTGCGAAAAAAATTTCTCCTCAAAGTGTTTAAAATTTTTGAGTTCCACCCCTTGCACTTTTATACGATGCACATACCCAGTTTCCTTATTCACACACACACACACAGACTCTCTCTCATTCTCTCAGAATTATGCACACTAATACAGGTTTTCTAAATATTATTTTTCCATGTATATCCTTTACGTAAACAGACATGTTTAAATTCATTTCCTTTCTTCCTTAAATGGTAAATTCTCCCCTACTCCTTCCGTCAGCATTAAATTCTAGCAATAAGGAAGTGAGTTATATTGTTAAACAAGGAGATGCTGCAATAGTCAAACATCTTCATTTTTTATTGTAATATTTGCCATATTTTTCATAATCTCCCAAAGATCAGAAAAAAAAAACTCGAAATAAGGATTTGTAAAGGTCTCAGTTTCTAACATACACACACGGGCGTGTGCACACATATATGTATAAGGGTGTTTATAGATCGGTATATAGATGTAGAAATACATTTCTACATCTATATACCGATCTATAGAATGATACACACTTAATTCCTTGTATACGTATATACTTTTCTACTCCTCGAAATTTTGGGGGAGAGGGCCAGTCAATTAGATCGACCCCAGTATGCAACTGGTACTTAATTTATCGACCCCGAAAGGATGAAAGGCAAAGTCGACCTCGGTGGAATTTGAACTCAGAACGTAACGGCAGACGAAACACCGCTAAGCATTTCGCCCGGCATGCTACCGATTCTGCCAGCTCGCCACCCTCAATTCTTTGTATACGTATATACTTATATATATGTGCATGTGTGTGCGCGCGTGTGTGCTTGTATAAGTTCGTATCGTTATATATGTGTTAATGGGTATGAATGTCAGTGGGCACGCGTTTTCAATGTCTGTATGTTCGTATAACTCCGTGTATGTGTGCGCGCGCGACTGCGTTTGTGTGTGTGTGTGTGTGTGTGTGTGTGTGTGTGCGTGTGTCTGCGCATACAAACATGTGTGTGCGTACGTGTGTGCTGATATACTGCAGGTTTAACAAAGCCTTTGAAATCCAAGCCACAGAATGACATGTAATATGTGATAAACGGTTATAGACACCCATACCGAGAGAGAGAGAGTGTGTGTGTGGTGGGGTGGGGTGGGGGGGAGAGAGACATGATATCTAGTAACCCACAGCTGATATCTGATTTGTCACCGCCACATGTACTGATATCTAAGAATATCTGTAAACCGCTTGAACGCGTGCCTCAGTCTCTCACACGACGACTTTATTTCCCATTTGATAACAGAAAACTGCTTACAAAACAGATTCACTCCCAGACTAGTATAATTACAGATACATGCACGCACAAACGCACACATATATGTATATGTATATCTATATAAATATGTATATGCATATATATATATCTATATCTATGTATGTATATATATATACATATATATGTATATATATATATGTATATATATATATATATATAGTGTATATATAGGCATATATATATATATGATTATATATATATATACAAACACACTATATATATATATGTTATATATATACACACACATATATTATATGTATAGATATATATATTGTGTGGTGTGTGTGTATGTATATATTTATATATGTATATATCTATATGTATATGCATATATATGTATGTGTGTGCGTATGTGCATGTGTGTATGTATATATATTAATTATAAGTAGACAGATAAAGGGGTGGATATAGTATAACATATATATATATATATGCACGTATGTATACCCGTAAGGATATGCATTTAAATATGTGTATATATGCATACAAAATCACATGTGTATGTGAGTTTGTATGGATCCAGTGGTGACGCTCAAGTTTGGGTGTTCTGGTATTGCCAGGAGCTTGGAATCACCCCTTATTTACCATTGCTCTCAGGCCCCTTCTGACTCAAAATGATAGTACCTGTCGGTCCCAGGAGTACTTTTGGGAAAGCCATGGAGGAAGGTAGCTGTTCTAGGAGAAAGATACTCTGATATAAAAGTTTACGGTTAAAATAGTTAGCAGACATCTCGCAATGCTTGCTGCTGTTGGGACTTACCCTGTCGACCGAGACAGTGGCATAAGTGTTATGCAAGCTTTTGTCCCTTAAATCCATTGACAAACAGTTATCTCATTAATCGTTTCATTTTTTGGTCCGTTTTGTATTTGGTGAAGCCCTTTGGTAGAAAATCAGAACAATCGGGTGAGACGGGTATCGATTTACAAGCGGAGGCAATCATCAGATAATCTTCTAAATCTTGTATATCAGAGACGCAAGAATACATCTGGGTAAGGGGTCAAATCCAGCCTAGAGTCTTTCTACCGCGCAGTGTTAGAAAAATAGATACCAGTATTATACTGGGGTCGATTCAGTTTTATTCTTTCCTATGTGATCAATATTTGACCAGATATAAGAATCTGAAACTTTCACGTAAAGGAGCCCCCGTCGGTTTCGACGATGTGTCTTCAGTTGTTTGACCAAGGGATTACCTATTCGTGAAATTAATACGTAAACGGCTGAGTATTCCTGAGGTACGTTCAGTCTTAAGCGATTCTCATGCAGGACCTCACAAGGCTTGAACCTTTGGATTAGATGTCCAATGTAACGAGAAAAAAAGGAGGTGAGCTGGCAGAATGGTTAGCGCGCTGGGTGAAAATGTTTAGCAGCATTTCGTTGGTCAGTACACTCTGAGTTCAAATTCCGTCGGGGTCGACTTTGCTTTTTATTCTTAATAAAATAAGTACCAGTTGAGCACAGGGTCGATGTAATCTACTTACTCTGCTTCCCTTGTGCCAAAATTTGGAACGAATCTAGAGAGAAATAGAAGAATCAACTCTGAAACTGTTTTGGTATTTTATTAATCAATCCTGAAAGGATAAAAGACGAAGTTGATCCTGGCAGGATTTGAACTCTGAACGTAGATATCTGGAATAAAAGTCACACAGAGTATTCAATACGATGTTCTGACAATTCTACAAATTTCCAGCCTTGATGTTCACATGATGTATGTGGTGAAAGGAAGTGAAATATTTTTGAGCCGGGATTTAAACTGTGACTCACTATTTGGTTTGCAGAGAGCGAGCTCAACTCTCTCTCTACGTCATTTGTCATTCAACAAATCAACATTAAGAGAACCATTTGCCAGAATGGTTTGAACGTCGAACAGGTTGATGTGCTGTAATAGCTCTGGCTCTTTATGTTATGGGTTCAAATCCCGCCGAGGTTAACTTTACTTTTTTATCATTTCGGCTCCGATAAATAAAATACCACTGCCGTCCTGGGGCTGATATATATATATATATATTAGTCTGTAGTTTAGTTTATCCGTTTGTCGCCTCCTGTCAAACAATAACTATGGTATTTATGTCAGGTGTGTCTACTGCCTCTGGGGTTGTTTTTCCCCAAGTTCACATTTTCAAAGTTCCGAGCTGGCCAAAACCGATTGTATCCCTAAAAGCATTGCCCTTATATGGCCACGAAATAATTAGCGAGGTCGATGTAACTCGTGCTCCAGCACGGCCATATTTCAATGACAACTTCTTCGCCAAAAATGGAAAGAATATAATGTAATATTGGTGATGGCGCGTGGCCTAGTGGTTAGAGTGTCGTACACACGATCAAGCGATCGTGAGTTCGTCCCCGGACAGAACAGCGTGTTGTGTTCTTGAACAAGACACTTCATTTCATGTAGTTTTGCGGGTGGGAGATCGGCAGAATCGTTGGCGCGTCGACAGATGTGCCTTGCGGAATATCTTTCGGCCCTCTACATTCTGAGTTCAAATCCCACCTGCCTGGAGAATGCAAAGCGATGCCACTTCAGTATTTATCCCAAGCCTAGTCATGGATGGCCGTAGCTACATCAATCTACTTAACGCTGACAGGGGAGAGTAGTGTCCTCTCACGTCGCATAGAGAGAGCTGGAGAAGGTTCATATGCACAGGACCTGACCAAGGGAGGACCACCGTTGGATATCATATTGAACAAACTGATATTTTAAAGATGATCAAAATTTTAGGTTGTTATTCATTCTGTTAATGAAAATAAGTGGAGGCGCGTGGCTTAGTGGTTAGGGTGTCAGCAAGATGATCGTAAGATTGAAGATTGTAGTTTCGATTTCTGGACCGGGCGACGCGTTGTGTTCTTGAGCAAAACACTCCATTTCACGTTGCTCCAGTCCACTCAGCTGGCAAAAATGAGTAATGCTGCGATGGACTGGCGTCCCATCCAGCTGGGGAACACATACGCCATAGAAACCGGGAAACCGGGCCCTTGAGCCTGGCTAGGCTTTAAAAGGGCACGTTAATGAAACTAAGTTTTAAATTAGTTTTTATTGATTTGATAACATTTGAGCA
>NC_043014.1:1552966-1562966 GCF_006345805.1 Octopus sinensis
TATAATATCTATGGTGCAAAATATTACTGTGTTTAAAACGGCAACACCATAATGTTCACTATAATATATATATATATATATCTATATATATATATATATATATATATATATATTATATATATATATATATATATATATATATATATATATATATATATATATATATATATATATATATATATATATATATATATATTAATATATATATATAATATATATGCAAATATATATATATGCAAATTTAGGTTTTTTAAATATCTTGTATGAATAAAACACTCAATTAAACAATTAGACTCTCTCACCAGCTAGGGATAACATAGCTCTGTCCACACACACATACACACACAACACGCACATAAAGTATAAGGTTTTAGAATATAGTTTCAAATTATTAATTTACACGTGTTTCACTGACAATCACTGAAAGGTTACGTAAGGTTAACCTTACGCAACACTTTATCACTCTTCATCTCATCAGAAGCTGTTGTGAGAAATAATATGTATTACACGGTCATATAATGAAAAGTGATATGTCTCAGGCAAACCGAGGTTACTCTGTCAGTGTTTTTGATTTCACAAATTCTCACTCCTTTAATCAGACTCTTTTAGGTTATCATGCTATCAGGACATTGTCGATAGTTTGAAGATCAAAAGTTTCTACAATGTAGAGTAAACTCGATTGGTCAGTGTGAAGGCGGCGCGTCCTTTTGGTGATCATTCGACGTGCTAACGCGCATAGAGCTTGAAATAAATGAATTTTTACAAAAGGAATATATTTGCAGTAATTAGAGTACAAAATTTGGGAAGAAATAGAAATCATTTTGTTCGCTTCGTAGCTGAATCGCATTATGTTCCACGCATACGTTTGCAGCTCGCCACTGCATCCACCATCGTCGCTGCAACCACCAACACTAAACACTATCAACATCAGCATTATCATAGTCATCAGCATTTTTTGCCCGTATTCTTTTTCTGTTTTTTTTTTTTGCAGTTTGTTCTCACGTGCAGCCACCACACTTTTGCTCTTCCATTTTTTTTTTTTTTTGCCCTCCGCCTTACAACTACCTCCAAGACCACCGCCGCCGCCACCAGTACCACTACTATCGACATTGCTATCACAACTGACACAACCACCTCTACCCGCACCACTCCTGTGGGCTTGTTCCTTTCTTTCTGTCTTTGTTTTAAAACTTTAATACAAAAACACATTTTTTTTTCTGCTGTTCATGCATCAAGCTTTTTTTTCTGTGAGACCGTAGGACATTTTAAACTTTCAGAGATTGTTGTTTTCCAATAAATATTTTGCTGTTAACGCTCTTTACTAACCTATTATCGGTAAATATTATTATTATTATTATTATTATTATATTATTATTATTATTATTATTATTATTATTATTAAGTATTAGTATTAGTATTATTATTTGTATCTGTATTGATATTATTTGTATGAACATAAAAATGTAAAAGAGGGCGTCTAAACACACCACCCTATCAAACCCCCTCCTCCTACTCCCCTGAATCCAATTCTCTGTCTTTACAGAAACATACACAAATACACGCGCACTCACACACATACGCATACACACACACAAATACATGCATGCATACACCAACCCACACAAAATGTCGCTCATTACGAAGATGTAGAATTATCTACACCAAAACATATACATTCACAAAACGAAACAATTGTTGGTGTCTTAAGAACCCTTACTTATAATTCTACCCGAAACACTTCCCCCTTTACCATAACTAACCTTTGTTTGTCCCCTGTTATTCCCCCCATGACCTCCACCTCCGCATCTCCGCCTCTTTTATAGAATTATGTTTCATATCCACATTTGAAATCTCTTCGCGGAGATGAATTCTGAAATTAAAAATTAAGCTTAGCTTCTAAATGTATGCATATTTAATATTTCTATATATATTTATATACAATCTTGTAAGATGTTAATACATGTTAATGCTTCCTACATGGCGTATGTATATATATATATATATATATATATATATATATAGATATATATATATATATATATATATATATATATATATATATATATATATATATATATATATATATATATATATATATATTATATATATATATATATTAACGTACGTTCATGTATCTATATTTAATTAGACATAAGCTGATTGTTTTTATTCTAAGTAATTTTGTTTTTAATTATTAAAACTTCCATCCGTTTCATCGATGGCAATTGACGTTCGATTTATAACTATACGAAAGGTTCACACCAGATATAAGAATAACAACAACAACAACAACAACAACAACAACAACAACAACAACAACCACAGCAACTACACATAATGTTGTTGCGGATATTAAACAATATAAAATGTAAATATGCAAAGCAAATTAAAACATGTCTAAACCTAATTGTATGTACACATGTGTATACTTATACGCATATATGTATATGTATATATATATATATATATATATATATATATATATATATATATATATATATATATGTACATATATATATGTATATGCATATACATGTGTGTGTGTGTGTGCATGCGTGCATGATCACAGTCCACTGGTAACTAATGAACCCAGTTCTTGATAGCAAACAGATACTGTAGGCTTGCAATATGCATACACACATACATACATACACACATACATACATATACACATACTACATACACACATACATACATATACACATACGTACATACACACATACGTACATACACACATACATACATATACACATACATACATATACACATACGTACGTACGTATTCAATATGACTGATTCCACCAATATCTCATTTTGATCAAATCAATTCCTATTAAACTTCAACTGGAGGTGAGTTTTGTACACACACGCACACACACACACACACACACACACACACACACACACACACACACACACAACAAATATATGTGAATCGAACCTGATCTATATCGATGAAATGGATGTTATATAAATGATCATAATATCATAAATAAATACATTAAAAAATTATAAAGGAAAGCTAATTAACTCTTACATTAATTATATGTAATGTAATAACGTGTGTAAACATCGTCGAGATGTGAATGTATATTTATATATATTTAATATTTACATAATTTCTAAATTAAAATAATGTTTAAATAATATAATTTTTATTCATATATTATAACGAAATGTCTGAATTAAACTGAATTTGTACATTAGCTCATAAATCTTTGTTTATTATTATTATTATTATTATTATTATTATTATTATTATTATTGAGGCGGCGAGCTGGCAGAATCGTTAGAGCGTCAACCAAAATACCTCACGGCATATTTGTTATAACCCCTTTTACGAACACAGTTCTGATCCAATCGATTTTTGCCTCTGGACCCTTTCGGGGTCGATAAATAAGTCAAGTACTGGTGTCGATGTAATTGCCCAACTCCTTCCTGGCACCTGTAAAATGAAAAATTATTATTATTATTATTATTATTATTATTATTATTATTATTATTATTATTATTATTAAAGGCGGCGACCTTTAATAAAAATTTCAGGCCTTGAGCCAATATAAGGAAGGGTTATCATTTGATCCCCTTATCGATGCCTCTGTGCCTAATAAAAGAAATTATTCTTCTTATTATCATTATTATTAAGCTGGTAGAATTGGTAGCAAGCCAGGTAAAATGCTTAGCGGCATTTCGTCCGTTTTGAGTTCAAATTCCACAGAGGCTGGCTTTGCCCTTCATCCTTTCGAGGTCGATAAATCAATTACCAGTGAAACACTGGGGTCGATGTAATCGACTTACCCGCTCCCCCACAATCAAATTTCAGGCTTTGTGCCTTTAGCAGATAGGATTATGATTATTATATTATTATTATTATTATTATTATTATTATTATTATTATTATCATTATTATTATTATTATCATTATTATTATTATTAACTTAAAAAAGAGCTCGCTAGTCATGTGTAGTTATTGTCTATGATGATGTTGATGTTGATGATGATGATGGAAATTGTTTAAAGTGTTCATATTGTTTTCAAACGCAGGCTTTATTGGTTGGCGATGATAAGCTCGCAGAACCGGGTCACCCACGCAGAACCAGGAGGCACTACTATCCAGACAGGCCGGTTCATAGAGATCTTCAGGTAAAAACGGCAACAACTACAACAACAACAACAACAACAACAACAAATGATTTTTTAGAAAATACAAGGGGAAAATGGGCAAATGTTTATTTATATATGTATATATATATATATATATATATATATATATATATATATCTATATATATATATATATATATAAGAATGATGATGATGATGTTGATGATGATGATGATGACGATGATGACGATGACAACAATGGTGTTTAATTAAAATCCTAATTGTTATTACAGAAATCGGTAGAGCGACGGAGGAGAATCCCAGGGTGATGTTTCAGTTTGTATGTTGAATTCCCTTTATGTGTTCTGGGGTTCAATTCCCGCCAAGGTCAGCTTTGCCTTTCATCCTTCCAAGGTCGATAAAATAAAGTACCAGTCATGCACTGGAGATCGATATAATCGATTACACTCCGCAACTCTTGCTCCACCAAAAAAGAAAATAACAAGAAAAAAGTGTTGGCATTGTGGCTCTGTAAGATGACGACGATGATGATGATTATGATGATAATGATGACGACGACGACGATGACGACGACGACGATGATGATGATGATGATGTTGTTTACAAATGACTTTTTAATTTTTATTTTATTTTAATAATATATTTCATTGCTTTTTTTTTTCAATTCTCTGTGATTTCAAGTGGATTGTTATTCGATAAAATACCAGTGAAATACTGAGGTCGATGTAATTGTTATGATGGGCGAGTAATCTTGGCGAACCGGTTTCAAATTCTTATGATGTTTATTTCACTTCTCGTCAATGTCTTATTTTCAACAACCTCAGCGACAATGAAGGATGTTTTAGAATTAAAGTTATTTTAATATTAATCGTAACGTCTGTAAGCATCTCACTTTAAGGCGGCGAGCTGGCAGAACCGTTAGCATTTCTTCTGTCTTTCAGCTCTGAGTTCAAATTCCGCCGAGGTCGACTTTGACTTTCATCTTTCATGGCTGTTAAAATAAGTACTGGTTGCGTACTGAAGTCAATGTAATCGACTTACCCACCTCCCCCACCGAACTTTCTAGCCATTTTCCCAAATTTGGACCTGTTATTACTCGTGAAGGTGCATGACCAGGTTGTTAAGATGTTGCGGGTAAGGTGGTGGTTTCGATTCCCTAACCAAGCTGCTGTGTGCTCGAGTAAAAAAAATTCTTCTTATGTTGTTCCAGTCCACTTAGCTGTGAATGAGTAACCCTGCAATATAGTGGCATTCCGTTCCTCGGTGAGGATGTCACTTACACGCCATCGAAGCACGGTGAGCGATCCTATGAGTTCTAAAACTTAAGGCAGCGTTTACTAAACAATAATAATCTTTTACATATTAAAGATTTAAAAAACCAAAAATTAGATTAGTTGATTTGTTAAGCTGCCTGCTTAGAATTCCTTTATGGCATAATTCCTTATGGTTTATTCATCGTGGCACAACATATCTTAATTCCCCTCCGGGGCCGCCTTTATACAATCACCAACTGTCTACCAGCTCGAAATAAATATATGCTTCACGCCAGAGCATAAATGTGCAGGTGAGAGATTTAACCCGTTTAATCAATCAATGGTAATAATTAAATGTTTTGTTAATGAAACGTATAGCTGGCTTTTTTACTTCTGTTGTCAATCAGCATTATAAGCCATTTGTAATCGCACTGAAATAATCTCTCATACTAAATCCCTTCTTTTGTTACCAAATTCCATTAAACTCTTAACTCGCAACCTCTTTATATCGTCCCACAAATTGTGTTAATTTATCCACTTTTCACTTGAAATCTCGTTGCAGTCATTTGTAAACAACATGTTGCTATTAGCAACGTCTGTTTTCTTGTGAATTTTTTTCCTTTTATTATTGCTGTTAATATTGTTGTTGCTATTGTTGCTAATGCTTCTAATGTTGCTATTGCTGCTATACTGTGTTTCAGTGAGAGGGAGATTAAACAACAACGTCTACAAACGAGAACATGCTTCAGCCACGTTTTCATATATATATATATATATATATATATATATATATATATATATATATATATATATATATATATATATATATATATAAATATATTTATATATATAATATATATCTATATATGTATATATATATATATTATATATATATAATATATATATCTATATATAACATATATATATATATATATATATATATATATATAATAATATATATAATATATATCTATATATATGTATGTATATATATATATAATATATATATATATATATATATATATATCGCTTTCTATTGCTTATTATTGCTTTGTCATTGTAACCATTGTAACTTGTGCACATATATGTATTTTAAATGTTTTTCAGTGTATTCATATACAACATATGTAAATATGTACAGAAATGGGTGCATTAATGAAAGAAAGTTGCACTCAACATATGTTGTTGAATTCAAATATTTGTATAAATAGTTTGACATAGATTTGCATTGCTAAAAGCATTATGGACAAAATAATTGTATCGTTCGAACGCTTTAATACTGGATGATGAGGCGGTCGTAGTTTCTAAATAAGAATGGTTAACATTGGACGATTAGATGATTAGTCGGCGATTGCAGTAGGTGGCTGCTTAATGAGAGACATCTCTGGTGAAAGAGATCGGAATAATCTTCCTTGATTTCGTTAGAAATTCCAGTGAAATTATAGCCTCAGTAAGATTTATGGAGCAGGATTAACAATGAATGGTATAAAATTTCTCGCAGAGAGTTCCGTTAGTGGCAAATATATGACAGTTTGGATTCTTATAAAGCGACACAGCAGGCTGATACAGTATGAAAAGTTTCTCACAGAGACAGAGACCTCTATTGCCGGGTGAACACATTGCTTTGGAGTCATTGTTTGTATGCCAACAGATGGAGTAAGGGTCACATTATAGGCCAATGCTTTAGAAAAGCAGAGACCTCTTTGGACACAAATTGATTTTGGCAATAGTAAGTGTATACCTGAAGTAAGGCCTGCGTAAGCATATGCCATTCTTATTATAGGATGCGATGTTGACGTGATATTGTTTAGGTAAGAATCACTAGTCATAACATTATACTCATTGTAAACTTGTGATTATTCGTGTGTGTGTGTGTGTGTGTGTGTGTGTGTGTGTGTGTAGTGCTACTTAATGCCTAATTAAAAATAAAAGGTTTCATAAATTTTATTTTCTGAAGCTTTTAATTTTAACAAAATTTATAACGAAAGCAAGACCACTCCGATCTGATCTGCCAGAGTTTCCACCCATTCAACAGCTGCCTGTCGGTCGCTATAACACTTGGAAAGGGCCGAATTACCGATTATGCGGTATGTTCCTTATTGGCCAGTGAGAACGAGCCTCACTTGTCATCTAATGAGAGTTGGTCTTCTTTAGAAGTCATGACTACCTATTCACTCAGTGGTAAAGCGTCCGAACGATCACACAAATGATGCGCCTGTAAAGCTTTTAGTAATGCAAATCTGAGTCTGACCGTTTAAATATATATATATATATATATATATATATATTATATATATATATATATATATATATATATATATATATATATATGTATACATGTACATACATATACATACATATATGTATGCATATGTATACATATACATACATATATATATATATATATATATACACATATGTGTGTTTGTGCATTTTTACATAATGAAATGATATTGTAATGTACTCGGAGTTGCTGGCTGCTCTTGTTTCAGAACATGAACAGTTCTAATAATTCCTTCATTTGCTCCACACCCGGGATTTCTACCCTTACCCACACATTCCCGACTCATTCTTTCATTTTACTTTATTTTATTTATGTATTTATTTACGGTTTACACCCTTGAAAGTATTTAATGTGCGTAAGTAGAAGCCAGGCCTTCCCTTCACCTGAACCCTTACACCAACCTTAAAGAGCCGATTATTGTGCAAACGGCGACCGCTTTTTGTAAGTCACTTCTGATACTGTGACGCAAATAAATATTCCTTATAGTATTTTTAATGAAAGCGCCGTGGCCAATGTTTAAAAACCTTCTTGTATTTCCTTGGAGGATATTATTAACAGTACAACAAAGACGGCGAGATGGCTTAATCGGTAGAGTTTTGATAAAATGCGTCGAGCTTTTTTCGACTCTTTACGTTATTTTAAATAACACTGAAATCATATTTCAAATAAATTTTATCAAAACTGAATTTTGAATCAAGTTTTACAAAGACTTGTTGTTTCATTCAACTTGATTTTGGTTGTGGAAATAACTGTCTTTAAATTTATTATTTTAAATTTAATCGTATAAAAATTGAAATCGTATAAAAATTGAAACCGTATAAAAATTTAGTAAAAATAACATTGAAAATAATATACCATTTAGTCGAATTTTGGTTTGCTGTAGCAGAAAAAGGGTATCGAAATGAGGACGTTTAAAATGGGATTTTTCTCGAAAGGAGAAAATAAAATTGTTGGTACTTCTGTGGGGCCTTTTTTTATCAAACATGCAACCAGCAACTTTGATGGGTACAAGGCAATAGATCTGAAAAACTACATGAATTATGAACTTATATAAACAATCAGAAGTATCCCACTGAGTATTGAACCCGCGAATACAGTATATTATAAATGAGGCACGGATTTTAGCTTCCGTGATTGAAGGGGTTCATTGCTCGTTTTACATCTAATTGTTTATGTTCGTTCATATAATACCTACATATATATATATACACGTGTATTCCAATGTATTTTTCGTGACTGCCTACTCTCGGTCCATCAATGTTTCAGGAAAGTCTTGCTTCGATGGGGATCCCAGACACCAGCGGCTTGAGAGCATCAAGACCCCCCGGCGTGAGTACATTTACATCCTCATCTAATAAAACGACGTCGTATTATCTTTGTCTGTTTGTTGTTGTTGTTGTTATTAATTTCATCATTGTTACTGGTGTTGTTATTGTTGCTGTATATCATGTTTGTTTTTTATTTGTGTGTGTGTGTGTGTGTGTGTGTGTGTGTGTTGTGTGTGTGTGTGACTTTAATAATTATTCTGCCAGAAGTGTATAAATAAAAGTAATTTGTTAATATTCGTGGTTTCTATTTCGGTGCTTTATTATTCCGGTCTTTTTAGGGTATTTAGGTGGCTGAATGGTTAAGACGCTCGCTTTACAATCACACATCTTCGGGTTCAAATGTGCGTCTGTTATATATTGTTATATATAAAATAAGATTATTATAGACTTCATTAATTTACTGAAGCTACGATTGAACCCTTATCCGTCGAACTTAAAAAACATTATTATTATTTTCATCTCGGTTCTCGTTTCAAATCACACCGAGCTTTTAGACACCGTCTTTCATCGTCCCGGGGCTTAATTTAAAAAATTCATTGGAAACTCTCCTCTTCACATGAAAACTACACACACACACACGACATATGACATAGACAAGTACAGGTATATCAAATAACATAAAATTTTGATTTATTAGAATTACCTTCACCTCTAGAGGAAGTGTCGTAATTGCCAAATGAAAATAAAGACCAGCTTCAGATGAGAAAGGGGGAGATAAACTGAAGTATCCAGAATGCTCCACAGTTGACATGCCATTAAGGAAGATAAGAGGATAGTCGTGGGCAGGTGTTTCTGACTCAATATTCTTCGTCTGCAAGACAATTGTCCGATCTCATAGATTCCCTCTTAGCAATATTGACTTTGAATGTGAGTAAAACCTGTTGTCCTGCAGATACGGCAGAGCCACTTCAGAACGAGTTGAAGCTGTACCACAATTGAGTGAAGCAACTTTACTTTTAATCGGTCAGCCCAGAGGTTCTTCGAGCATGTCTTCGGTGACGGTGCGTGGTC
>NC_043014.1:1567966-1572966 GCF_006345805.1 Octopus sinensis
TGAACTCAGCGTGGCGGGTTCGTCTCCAGCTAGAAACCTATTCGATTTTATTTATATCTCTGATGACCTTGGGAAAAGTATAAATATCGCATAATCTCTTTTCTGTCAAATTTTCTATTTAAATAATCGTGCTAAACATAATATTCTAAATCCAGATCTCTTCTTGTGGGTGGGGTTCGGTCCCAGCATGACACAAATTTATTTTTTATTATTTTTTCCGGAACTACTGTCCTTGTGAAAAGTCATAAATGCCACAGAATCCTTCTTGCCTAAAAACCTCCTAAGTTTATTCAGTATGAAAAGTAGAGGCGACGTGTTGATTGCGATTTCAATCAGAAATCTGTTCCTTTCATTTACATTAGTGTTGCTAATGAGTTTGGCAGGAAGGAACATCATATCCATGAGGATGCTGAATTCGTCGTACATCGACAAAGCAAGGGAGCCTCATAGTGTCGCTGGATCTACTAGACATACCAGCCAAATCTCCCTGAAATCGCGCTGTCTTTCTTCAAACTTCTACAAAAGGTGGCGGGGAATTAGATACACGATACCTGAGTAAAAGTCGGGGTGTTCATGGCGGGAAACCCTTTTATTATAGGTCTACTCAATCAGAGCTGCCCTGGAGCTAAAAGATAAGAAAAGCGATATGGTTTCGAATCCTCGGTCAGTTTCCTTCACATACATCACCAATAAGCGTGATAAAGGCATGACTGCCACAACTCAACATGTGTCTCTGTGTCTCTGTGAGACGAGAAGCGTGGATCAAGAATAGGGGACGCACGTTCAACCCCCAGGTGCGAGAGGGTGGACAATATTACTTCACTTAGGCAGTTTAGTGTGTGTAGGAGAGGCATGACTGCCACAACATCTTTCCTAAGCCTTATGCCCAAACCCAGACATTTTTTGACGGAGGAGTACAAATTATTAACTCGACTCTTTCTTTCTCTCTCTTTGCTTCTCTCTCTTTCTCTCTCTCTCTCTGACTCTTTTACTCTCACTCTCCCACAATCCTTCTTTCTTTCTTTCTCCCACTCTTTCCCCTCTCACTCCCTCTCTCCTATCTCTCTCCCCCTCCTTTGCTTTCTCTTTCTTCCCCCTTCCTCTCTCTTTCCCTCTCTCTCCGCTCCAATAAGGAATGTACGAAGTTGGCCAAATTCCAAAACAACTGTGGAATTGTTTGGAATCAAAGACAAACAAATGACTCAGACAGACCCAGTTTCCACTCACCTGTTCTACCTTACCTAGTTTACCATATTTACCTGGAGTTTTTGGTGCTGTAATAGAATTATTTAGGGTACGGTGGATTGGAGTGGAGGGCGGGGTGGTTCTAGTTAAATGATGCAACTGAAGAAGGAGAGTGAAAGACACAAGGAGGGCTATGTTAGGAAATACACACACACACACACACACACACATATGCATATATATCCGTATGCAAAGCACACTTATAAAGGAATGCGTGCGCAATCACGCAGAGAAATGCACGTTGCAGATGCATATATAACACGGGTGCACAATTCCCTAGCATATGTATTCACTTAACACGTGCTGGCACGTATATATACACGCACTTGAAGAAATACACCCGTACAGACATATACGTACAGAGACCCTCCACACACACATGAACATTCTGTGTGTATACATACATTACGTTCATACATAAAATAACATACGTACGATATATGTATGTAGCATGTGTTGTAGACATATATATATATAGAGATAGAGATAGAGAGGATAGTAGATGCGAGATAGATAGATAGATAGATAGATCGATAGCCAGACAGAAAGACAGACAGATAGCATAGATAGATAGATAGATAGATAGATAGATGATAGATAGCTAGCTGGATAGATAAGATAGATGATCAGAAGATGATAGATAGATAGATAGATAAGATAGATAGATAGATGTGATAGATAGATAGATAGATAGATAGATAGATAGATAGATAGATAGATAGTAGAGAGATAGATAGGCAGACAGACAGACAGACAAATAGATAGATAGATAGATAGATAGATAGATAGATAGATAGATAGATAGATAGATAGTAGATAGATCGATAGATAGATGATAGATAGATAGATAGGCAGACAGACAGACAGACAAATAGATAGATAGATAGATAGATAAGATAGATAGATAGAAGATAGATAGATAGATAGAGATAGATAGATGGAAGACAGACAGACAGACAAATAGATAGATAGATAGATAGATAGATAGATAGATAGATAGATAGATAGATAGACAGATAGATAGATAGATAGATAGATAGATAGATAGAGAGATAGATAATAGATAGATAGACTAGATAGATAGCAGACAGACGACAGACAAAAATAGATAGATTAGACAGACAGACAACAGGCAGGACAGATAGACAGACAGACAGACAGACAGACAGACAGACAGACAGATAGATCGCTAGATAGATAGATAGATAGACAGACAGGACAGACAGAATAGATAGATAGATAGATAGATAGGATAGCTAGATAGATAGATAGATAGATAGATAGATAGATAGATAGATAGATAGATAGATAGGACGAGAGATAGATAGATAGGTAGATGTGAATATTTGCTCACATACATATACACAAATGCAGATAGAAACTTAAGTGAGAGTGTGCGTGCGTATGTGCGTGCTTGCTAGCACGTGTCCCTGCATGTGCACACGTATACACTTGTTCGTGTGTTTATGTGTATACGTGTGAGGCTGGGGTGGGGAGGTAGACACTTGATTCTATCATTGATGAGTGGTTGGCTAAAGTATAACTTTCCAGACATCTTTTCATATTTTTCTTGTTTCTTCCGCCCCAGCTCGCAAGAACACATGGAAATAATTAAGTTATATGAGCAACGTAGCGATAATTATAATGAGATAGACATGCAATCCACATATAGTCATTCATTTATCGCTTGAACATTTTACATTTAATGGTTTGGTAATGAGAGATGTTTAGTCAGACGTACTGATAACGTGGTTACTAGGTAAGTTGGTAGGTAACTGCAGAGACTGATGGATGAATACATAACCAATTAGAAAGGTTTAGGCGTCTTTAAAGTCTTTAAAATCGGAGTTAGTCGTTCTTATATTATTCCTACTGACCGAAATTTTTCGACTGCATAAAATATGTAGTTTGGCCAAAAACATCAGGATTTTGTCAGTGCAAATGAAGCGTTTGCCAAATGACTTTGATATTCTTAGAACATAGCCTAAATGATAAAACCGGGGGAAATTCTAGAAACCATTCGTTTTTTATTTATATATATATATATTATATATATATATATATATATATGAATTGGATGATCATTGCCTTCTTGCAACATGGCCAAATGTGATAGCTCTCGTCTTCCAAGAGATGTTAGTATGAACGACTATGAGGTGCATAGAATTTGAAAAACCTCTAAATTTGTTTAGGGAAATACGTTTAAGAATTTCCATCGAATTACTGTTAATTTTCTGAAGAATATAAAAATTGTACATGCAAATAAATTCAGTCATTACCAAGAACTTAACAGTGTCAATACATAGGCAAGAATTTGATCTTAAATACCAGCAGCAATTTAATAAAAGTTTCATTAAGAAAAAGATTTCTTGCAAATATTTTGCGAGCCATTTTAATTAAGTCTCATTTTTTTTTTTTTTTGCATCTTCATTGCTACAAACAATTGCCATTTTAGGGATTTTAATTGTCTTTCGAAAGTTCAGGCATATCGTGCTGAATCAGTGAATCAAACAAAAGAATAAGTGTTTCCAAGAATTATATAAGTTTATTGAGAATCACTAAGATGTGCCTTCATCAACAAATACACTTAAAAAATTTGGGAAAGTATTCCCCTCAAGCCTCTCACGTGACATTTGGTTTTAAAAGAAACATGTTCGGTCTTGCTACTCTAAAGGTCTATGGTAGTTCTTCGTTCGAATTAATGTCGTAAACTCTGCTTAAGCAAGAAATTATTTATACTACCACAAAATAACAATGATTTAAGTAAATGATCAGAGCTGTTGAGCCATTACAGACACATCGCGAAATACTTTCTTAGCTACGATGTTCTCCCAAATAGTTGAGTCAAGAAATATATATTCGACATGGCTGAACACTTTGAATTATATGACCCTTTTTATCTCCACTTTCAAAAATTTAAAGTCACCTAAAGATTTAAAATAATTTCGAAAATTTACATTCATACAGCACCACTCAACTGCCACGCAATGTTGGGCCAAAAAACTATATTCTTTGTGTGTAATAAATATCTTTTTCAACTTCAGATTCTTTGCAAAAAATCTGTTATCCGATGTAATGTATGTTTACAGAACGTGGAGTGTGTTTGCGTTTGTTCGTGTTCGTAAACCATTCTGTGTGAAATTCATTCCGGAATCAGACTGTATCCGAATCCAAAGTCTTTATTATGCAAATCTCTTTCAGCCTTCTGCAGTGCCGAGCCACAGCTGGAAAGCCATTCGTGACGTGGAAGGCTATACAAAGCCACACATGGCATGGGAGGTCAGTTCGAATTGCTGGTAGCTTAGCTTCACCTTGCTTACTAGAACACGCACACTTGCCAAATTGCCAGCTTGTTGCCAAATAGCCAGCTTGCCAATTTTCCGGTTATTGCTGCACGTATTCTTCAAGCAATGCAACAGATCAGTATTACAATATGTGTTGAGAGTCTCTAACACACAAACACATACATACACACACACACACCACGCACGCATGCATGCATGCACACATACATACATACATGCATACATACATACATACATACATGCATACATGCATGCATACATACATACATACATGCATACATATACACACATACATACATCATACAATGCATACATACCTACATTTCATACATACATACATGCATACATACATACATACATGCATCATACATACATACATGCATACATACCTACATACATACATACATACATACATACATACATACATACATACATACTTGCATACATACA
>NC_043014.1:1575466-1620466 GCF_006345805.1 Octopus sinensis
TCAACTGGAACCCTCGTCGTCGCAACCGACGGAGCGCCACGATATATGGTTAATGATTAATTCTACGGTCTGTCTGGTCATTCACTGTTTATTTATTTACTTTTTAGCATTCTGTATATATTTATGTTTTTTTTAATTTTCTCTGTCCAGTACCGACTTGATGCTGACGCCGGCGCGGAGCACCAGATTCCTAAAGGAACCGTACCCTACGTTCACGTGCGAGATCAAGTGAGAGGTGTGCAGGACAAGATGGATCGTCACCGGCAGTTGCTTGACAGGTAAAACTTTTCTTCATCTAACAATCCGCCGAGATTCTCACTCGGGGCTGTATTTACTCATAAGTTAAATCAACCACTGCTAAAAGCAATGTCTGCGAACAATATACATTGTGAAGGCGCGTGGCCGAGTGGTTAGATCGCGGGTTCGATTCCACACCGAGCGTCGCGTTGTGTTCTTGAGCAAAACACTTCATTTCACGTTGGTGCTGTCTCCTTTCCATCAAAGGGGAGTGGTGGCGATATTTAATGGCTAAAACGATGCAAAGCGCATTGTGACCAGCGATGTATAACACCATCTGCTAGCCTGGTAGGTCATGTGATCACGTGATATATATATATATTATTTGCAAGGAAGGGTGGAGGGTAACTTCGTTCGAAGTTGCAGACATGGAGTTTTCATCAGATTGGCTGACGAACACCACAAAACCAAAACTTCGAAGTCACGATCAACCTTTACCTTGTACAATAAAAGAAAATGCTACGCGATCCTTCCGTTTAATGTGTGACTGCTTTTACGCATAATTATGCGCAAATACATATATGTGTATTACGGGGATGTACTTGCAAGGATCTGAGATCCTGTGCTGAAACAAAAACAATAGCAGCGTGGAAGGCGTTTATAAGCCATTTAAGAAATACACAAAATCCGTTAGATTCACTTCAGAATTTAACGGTTTTCGTGTGTTTTTAAATTTGTTAAAATATTTTCGTCGCTTTGAAACCGCGACCTCTTCACTGACAAAATTCCGTGCTCAGTGAATAGGTCGCGGTCTCAGGCGACGAAAATATTTTGACAAATTAAATTTAAATGTTACAGTGAATCTAAGGGTTTTTGTGTGTTTTTAAATGGCTTATAAACACCTTCCACGCTGCAATTGCATATATGTGTAGATATGTATAAATGTGTGTGCATCTATATACGCGCGAATGCGTGTGTTTCGTGCAAGTATATTTGAGAAAATAATTGATATTTTAAGTGAAAATTTGGACGGTAATAAAATTTTAAATTTCCTATAACTTTATCGCTGGTGGTTTTGTAGTCCTCAAGAAAAGCAGTGGATTTCTCTCTTCGTCCGATTCCTGTTGTCAGAATAAAAGACACAGCCTATTAATGACTGTTTGCATCTGTTTGTATCTTTTCAGATATTATGACCGACCAGCGATGGATGTGCTCGACACCCACACTTCTGGGCTGGGTCATTCTGGCGCACGTACGGTATGTCATCGTTATAATCTCCGTCGATATCCTCAGATTATTCTAGAAGAGCTTTAATGAGAATTCAATGAATTCCGGCGTATAATTCTATATCATTTTATAGTCGTAATGTAGGAACATACATACATACATACATACATACATACATACATGCATACCATGCACTTATAAGAATGACACATTTATATAGATACAAAGGTTAATGATAATGATAATCCTTTCTATTATAGGCACAAGGCCTGAAATTTTGGGGGTGGGGACTAGTTGATTACATCGACCCCAGTGTTTAACTGGTACTTATTTTATCGACCCCTAAAGGATGAAATGTAAAGTCGACTTCGGCGGAATTTGAACTCAGAACGTATTAACGGGTGAAATACCGCTAAGCATTTCGTTCAGCGCGCTAACGATTCTGCCAGCTCGCCACTTTAAACATTTTGCCCGACGTGCTAATAATAATAATAATAATTGTAATAGAGGTCTCAAATTTGGTCACAAGGGCAGCAGTTTTAGGGAAAGGGGTAAGTCGATTACATTGCTCCCCCCTTCACCCTCCCCCCCGTGCACAGCTGGTACTTATTTTATCGACCCTGAATGGATGAAAGTTGAAGCCGACCTCGGAAGAACTTGAGCTTAGAACGTAAAAAGTCGGATGAAATGCCACTAAGCATTTTATCCGACGTGCTAATGAGTCTGCCGACTCACTGCCATTACAACAACAACAACAACAATACTTTGTAATTTTAGCACAAAGCCAGAAATTTTGAGGGGAGGGGTAGTCGGTTATATTGATTCCAGTATTTGACGGGTTCTTTATTTTATCGACTCAGAAAAAATGAAAGGGTAAATTGTCCTCGGCGGAATTTGAACATAGACCCTAAGGCAGTGCTTTTCAAACTTTTTGCTGGAGCGGAACCCCAAGGAAACATTCCACTGGCTCGAGGAACCCCTGTGCAATAATTTAATTGTCTTATGCACACATATCTGCACAGGAGAATTAAAATTACTGCCGATTTTAGCAGTTTTGTAACTTCTTGCGGAACCCCTGGACTGTACTGGCGGAACCCTAAGGTTCCGCGGAACCCTGGTTGAAAACCACTGCCCTAAGGAGATGGAATAAATATTGCAATTCATCTTTTTTCTTTCCTTTCCGAGGCCCTAACAATTCTATCGATCCAAACACAACGGTTTGATGGCCATGACGAAGTTACTTCCCTTATTATTTACCATGTCTTAGAGTTACCTTCCTTAAAATACTTCGTGTGTTTTTTTAAACCGTTCTTCTATCAACGCAAATTTAATGAGAATATTAAATTAGTCCAAGCAAAAATTGAATATTTTTTTTGTTGTCTGAAGACATTGTTTATCGATTTCTGCCGCCTTTTCAACTTCGCGATTCACTGAAGAACCAGTAAAATTTCACTCGGTTCTTTTTCTCGAAAAGTTTAAGCAAAAAATATTTTGAATTTAAAAAGTTAGCAAAAATAAGGGATCGACGATTGCTTATATTGTCCCCAGAAATAAAGAGAAAGAAAAAAAGGAGGGGAATGAAATAGAAAAGCACAGAACGTAAATTCCCAGAGGAATTCTCTCCCGAGGCCCAAAGATAGTCTTCTTCCGCCTTATTAGATCTCTCTTGGTGCCAGCACTACCATAACTACAGCACATCACCACTCCACAACCGCCCACCACAAATAACAACAAAAGCAGCAACACTACTTCAATACTAGCACCGACACTACCACACCTTCAATTACCACAACAAAACTACAGCCAAAGCTACAACAAACCGAGATTTAATTGCTTCAATTTTTATTTCTGAGTAAAGTCTAGGAATAAATAAATCCTTCAATATTAGAATGTAAGCCAGATACAGGATGAGAATGGAAAATGAATTCTAAAAATCATAGGAAAGAAAATAAGCTCTAAGACTCTCAGAAACCAGGATCGAATGATCTAGACGTATTGTCGATGTTTAAATTGGCTTCGTATATCTGATATCCTGTTTGATATTCTTGATATTCCGTACGATAGTCTATAATAATAATAATAATAACAATAATAATGATTTCAAATTTGGGCACAAGGCCAGTAATTTCGGGGGAGGGGATAAAGTCGATTACATCGATCTCAGTACTCAACTGGTACCTATTTAATAATAATAATAATAATAATAATAATAATAATAATAATAATAATCCTTTCTACTGTAGGCAAAAGGCCTGAATATTTGGGGGAGGAAATAGTCGATTACATCGACCCCAGTGTTTCACTGGTACTTAATTTATCGACCCCGAAAGGTCGTCAACCCTACAAGGGCAAAGTCGACCTTGGCGAAGTTTGAACTCCGAACGTAGTGGCAGACGAAATGCCGCTGAGCATTTCGCCCGGCGTTCTAACGATTCTGCCAGCTCGCCGTCTTAATAATAATAATAATAATAATAATAATAATAATAATAATAATAATAATAATAACAATAATAATAGTTGTAATAAAATGATAATGGTATTAATGATAATAGTAATTACAGTATTGGTAATAATAATTATGAAAATAATGGATTTCAAAGAATACTATTTTTTAAATAATTTTATTTAATTATTTATTGATTTTTGTTTCTATGTTATTTATTTGAAATTATGCTGTGATTATTTTCTATACATGTTTTATTTTGTTCCTCATGTAGCATTGCTTTGAAAAAAAAATACCTTGATTTTTTTTTTTTTCTAAAAAAAAAAAAAAACTATCGGTCAAGCGCATGCTTTATTTGTCTCGTTCCGCTATATCGATTGGTCTGTCAAATATTGGTGTGAAGACACGCAGCTTTTCAGTGCACCCTTTAAAAAAAGCATTTGAGAACCGCAAATACTTCCCCCCTACCCCCCACCCACGCCGCCGTATTTTTTTTTAATTTTATTTTATTTTATTTTATTTATTTTTTTTTTTTATATAGATAAAAGTTGACCACGTTCACATTAAGTTTCTGCAAACGTCACGCCTCTCTCCACCGATTCATTATTGACCACACCCACCTAACTGACCCTTGGTCACTGACCACAGTCACTGCATGATCATTCTGTGTATCACCGTTAAAAAATCAAGGGATCAGCAAAAGACAAAAAAGGGGGCGAGGTGGTTCGACCAGTTACTCCTTCTCTCATTCTCCCATCATTCTTCTCCTCCTTCATCTACTCCTCCCACTCTTTCTCCTTCTTCTTTCCCTCCTCCCGTGTATTCTTTGTACTCCTCCCACCCGTTCTTTTACTCCTTCTCTCACCTCTCCCATGCATTTTCATACTTCTTCCTCTTCTTCTGTTTCTTCTACTCCTTCACCTCTTCCTCCTACTCATTCATAACCCCGCCCCTCTTTATTGGTATTTGTTATCCTCCACCTTCTACCCACTACCATGTATATATCCCATCGATCTCCATTTAGCACGTTACCACCACCACCACCACCACCTTCACTATTGGCATCCACCATCTATATCACCTCCTCCTGTTACCTGCACCACCACCGCAACCATCCTCCCTCGCCAACGCATCATCCTCATCCCAGGTGGCTACAGCTAGTTGTGTTTCATGTCTCTGTTCTTATCTGGCACTCATGATTCTTTAGTTGTCATGTGATTGTGTCATGTGATTGTACCATGTGATGTTTTGGAAACACAAAAATCCTATTTCCTTATTTCTGATCTGTGCAAAACAACAACAGCAGCAACATCACCACCACCAGTTCCTGACTCTAATTCACCAATCCATCAAACAATCTTCGGTTGTTCGATGTAAAATATCTTTGGAATCTGGTTCTTATTTTGGAAAGATTCCAAACCAACCAAATACTTCTCTGCTATCATACAAACAACGTCATACAAGCTGGACCAAACTTTATGCACATCGACAAACTTACTATATATTATATCTAATAAGAATAATTTCCTTCTCATCGGCCTCTATTAATGAAAGATTTGCTTTCCGAGGCTGATGAAGCAAAAAGATACAGAAATACATACATCCTATGATCTAATGGCATCATTCATTGCACAAAACGTATTTTTGCACATGTCTAAGAGGAGAATTTTCTCCAGGGACTATTTCTGCAGCGAGATGCTTTATCACGTTAGAATGCACTCAATCGTGTTAAATATGACTTTACATTAATATACTTCATTCAACGCTGCTTTGTGCAATAATACTTATTTAATTATAGCTTGACTAAGCTTTACGCACATCAACAAACCTACTGTGTGCTCTTTTAATAAGAATAGCTTCGTTCTTATCAGACTATGTGTGGTGGTACATATGGTTTTCGTGGCTGACGAAGCGAAAGGACACAGAAATGCGTCCAATGATCCACTGACGTTATTCACAGCTCAAAATATGTTTTCACATAAATGTGGTGTGCGCGCGCATATATATATATATATATATTATATATATATATATATATATATATTATATATATATATATATATATATATATGAGGTGAATTTTCTCTTGGGATTGTTCCTACATCAGAGGGTCTTACCACGCACGAATGCACTCGAACATGTTACCATTTTGTGGTACGTTTATCTATACTATAAATTACTTAAGGCACACTGCAGGTACAGTATCAGCCATCTATCTATCTATCTATCTATCTATCTATCTATCTATCTATCTATCTTTCTATCTATCTATCTATCTATCTATCTATCTATCTATCTATCTATTTATTATATTATGATATATATAATATATATTATAATATATATATATATATCAATCTACCTATATATATATATATATATATATATATATATATATATATATATATATATGCATTGTGTGGTACAATTCGCTACGGTACTATACAGATCACTGTGGTACTGTACACAATGCTATGGTACCAGAAAGCCCACTGCAGCACCATACATTTCTCTACAGTACCTTAGTTCTCTATGATACACCTCGTTCAGTAGGTGAGTTACATTGCCCTACTGTAGTCAACAGTACCCTAGAATGCCTCTTTCAGCTGTACCTGGGGTACTTATATTCAATGCTCTCGTATCAGTATACAAAGGATTCATTGTATTTACTGATATCATGGGCCCTTTATTTCGTTTTTTGTTAGTTTTGTCTGGAAGAAGGGGAAGTATCCTTGACCTTTGCTGTCCTTTCAAGGTCACTGAAATTGACGTCATTAACATTCTGCTTAAATTTTTACAAGTCAAGAACTGCAGTGATGGAACTCCAGTAGATGGTCATTCAGGGGAGGAAAGGGTGGAAGAAGGCATAGATTATGTGGGGCCTTGAAGGTTGGACACAAGTTAAGGGATATGGGAAAGATCAGTGTGTAGAGAACAGTCCCTCTGTGGAGACGACACAAGACTAGATAGATCTAAGGAAGAGCAGAGGCTGTTGTGGTAGTGGTAGCAAAGACAGAGGGAGGTGACATCATATTTGGTGATCAGAGATAGGGGTGCCTTGGTGTGTGATTCCATGCCAATAAAACAAATGGCCATTCTTTGGATGCCATCTATTGTGTCTGTGTGTGTGGCTGAAGCAGCACCATGCTAGATGTGAGAACCAATAAACCCTTGTGAATGACATGGGAACAGCATTTCATTGTGGATCTCACGTGAGATAGAGGCAGGCGAGAAGGGTTAGAAATGGTCAGAGTTGATGTTCTGGCTTTGAAGAGAAAAGCTAATTTTTGAGACATGGTCTAGAATATACTGTATGAGCAGCAGCAGCAGCAGCTGTGGGGTGTGGGGGGAGAGCAATATTTCGTTGTGGGTTACGCTTGTGATTTGTGATTTGTAAAGGAGTTAATAGGAATCAAGGGGCTGAAATATATTCTAGGTTTGGAAGGAGGACCAGTCTTTGAGATTCAATTTTTGGTCATGTGAACAAACTGCAACTAAAAGAACCACACAACTTATCACAGCAACAACAACAACAACAACAACCATACCACCACCACCACCACCACCACCACCACCATTGCAAAAAACAACAACAACAACATAACTACAGCTGACATCACCCTTTCCAACCACCATCCCCACCATCAACCTTCCTCATTGCCACCCCACCCCACCATCATCACGCCACTGCCACCTCCCCCTCCACTGACAAGTCCTCCCCCCCACTTTCACTTCCTACTACTAAGCCAATGAAAAAACTTCTACGCAACTTCTTGGTCTGCAAGAAATAGCAGTTAAACTTCCCTCACATCATGCCATACCATCTCAATGAGGAAAGGACACGTTGGATTGAACGTCTTTGATGAGAGATCTGCTCGCTCGGGGTTGGCCTAGGGTCAAACCAACAACGCCACCACCACTACCACCACCACACCACCCACACCACCACCACCACCACCACCACCACCACACCCCACCACCACCAAAAACCACCACCAAAACCCACCACCACACCACCACCACCACACCACCACCACCACCACCACCACCAATCACCACCACCAAACCCACCACCACCAACCACCATCACCACCAACATCCACCACACCACCACCACCATCACACCACACCACCACCACCACCACCACCACCACCACCACCATCACCAACCACCACCACCACATCCACCACCACCACTGCCATCATTAGTGCTTCCACAACATTCACTACACCTGCCACCACTACTCACTGTTATCAGCAGTAGCACTACCACTACCACCATTGTTGCCACCACCACCACCACCACCACCACCACCACCACCACCATCACCATCACCACTCAGTCTGGTGACACCCACAGACAAATACACTGATATACACACATACAAGCAGAAACACACACATATATATGCATACACTACACACATCTACACACACTATACTCATATATACACACACTATACACACACTATACACACACTATACACACACTATACACACAAGCATACACATATACTTACACATGCACATGCACACACACGCACACACACACATGCTATACACATACATACAAAAAATGTGCTGGACTGATGGATGTTGTGTTGAGTGGCAGTGGTGGTGGGCGAGGGTGGACCACTGCTTCACTGTTTCATGTTGCTGTTGTTGTTACTGTTGTTGTTTTGACAGTTTCTTTTCTCCTTTGTTATTTATTGTTGTGTTCAAATGGAAATTATTACAACTGTATGAAAGCCACAACATCACAGAGAATAAAGAATACAAAATGGAAATAAAAACATTTCAAGTAAAACAGAAAAAAGGAAAACAAACCGGAATAAAACCGATCTGGGTGGCGGAAGTTAGATTTTGGTAGGATTGAAGGTAGATGGTAGGATGGGAGAAATGAGAGAAATTTTGAGGGAGAGGGAGAGAGGAGAGAGAGAGAGAGAGAGAGAGAGAGAGAGAGAGAGAGAGAGAAAATCCTTCATCCGTTTCCTAAGCTTATTTTATTTTGGAACTCTTATATTTTACCAAAACTCTAAAAGCCATGGAACTCATATATGATATTAGTCATAAAATGAAACAAAAGTTGCCATAGAGAAAGAATTTATTTGTTTTAAGCATCGTTCTAATGTCCAGTTCTTTATGCTTGCATGGATCAGATAGAATTTGTTGTTGAGGCAGATTTTTCTACAGCTGGATGCTCTTCCAGTCACCAACTCTTATCTGTTTCCAAATAAGGTAGCATTTCCCTATGGCTGCACATGGATTCCATATAAGACTGGAAATGAATGATGTTGTTACCTGTAGGACAGCGACAATCATTTTCAACAATCACATGAAGTCAAGAGAGGAGGACACACACGCACATACACACACACACACACACACACACACACACACGTGCCCACACACACACACATATATATATAGAGAGAGAAAGAGAGAGATAGAAACAGGCTTCTTTCAGTTTCTTTGTACCAAATCCAGTTAAAAGGCTTTGGTTGACTCGGGGCTAAAATAAAAGACATTTGCTCAAAGTGCTGTGCAGTGGGACTGAACCTAAGACCAGATGGTTGGAAGAAAGCAAGCTTCTTAATAACACACCCATACTTGCACCTACTAGAAGACACAGGCCCAAGCTACAGCACAGCAGGACTGAAGCTGAAAGCACATGGTTTGTTAGACAAAACAAATACTATCTTATTATTTTGAAAATGGTAAAAACCATTTATTTATTAAATAAATCTTTATTGAAATCTTATTATCAGACATTTTATCTCATGGAACTTCAGAAATTTGATCAGGGCCCTGGGATTCTGTGAAACCCAGGTTGAGAAACACTACTTTTAATTAACATCTAATTATGTTAAAATGTTTAATTAAACTCAATGGTATGCAAGAGTTATTGAATGACATTTTAGTTGCAATATGAACGTTTCCAAAGTAAAAGATATATATGTATATATATATATGTATATATATATATGTATATATATATATGTATATAATATATAATAAAAGTTAAAAACCTGTTAAGACGCAGACATTGTGAAATGCAATATAAAAGTGAACAACTTAAGCAAAGACAAAGCAACAGTTGAAGTTTTACTTTGTATTTGGATATTTCGAACTTCTGAACACTTCATCAGGACATGTAGAAATGGGAGATGGAATATATAAATATATGTTTACAATAAAAAAGTGGGAGTGGCAGGCAGAAAAGAAAGAGAAAAACATAGAAGAGAAAAAGAAAGTGGAAGAGAGAAGAGACAGAAAAGGTAAAGAAGCAGGCGACATGAGCACTATTAACGATAATTGATAATTTGTATCAATCATGGACAGAGAATACATAAGGAGGAACATGAAGGTGATTTGAAAGCATGCAAATATGTGTGCGTGTGTGTGTGTGTGTGTAGATACTGTTTGTGACAAACACTGAGGTAACACAGGTTATACACCTTGATGAGGAGGGAGAAGATTATATAAAAGAAAAGCACATCACCACCACCACCACCACCAACCAGCATCATGTACACCTCTTTTCTTTCTGTTTATTTCCCTTCTTTTGTCTCCAGAGTCATCCCACCTTACCTTTCTTGTCATCACACCTGTTTTTATCACTTATTTTCTTCATCATCGCATCTCTTATAAGATTCAAACACCAAATTCATCACCAAATTTTAACAATCAAAACAATTAACATTAAATTAGATGTATAGTAATTAGATATTAATTAAATTATAATACAATTACTACTGTATAATAATTAGCTATTAATTACAGATAAATTACTAAAATAAAAACCAGTAAACATGCAACATATTTTGAGAGTGAGGTACCCTGTAAAGCATATTGTGAGTAGGGTACTATTTTAAACACTACCTCATATACTGCTACCTGTTGTCCCTCAACTACTACTACTTCTACTATCAATCTGTACCATTCACACAACCACCATTACTGTCTGTACTGTGACTACTACCAATGCTATTGCTCCTCCTACCCTCAATACCATTGATAGTTCCACTAAAACTACTGCCTAAACCAAGATGATACCTTGTACCACTGCTACCAACCCAATATTAACTGAATATATCCACTGACATAAGTATATGTGCTTATATATATGTGTGTGTATACAGACATACACATATATACATGCATGTGAATACATACATATACATACATACATGTACATATATATATATATATATATATATATATATATATATATATATATATATATATATATAGATTTATTTAGATATATATATAATATATATTTATTATTATATATATATATATATATATATATATATTATAAATTAAAATAAGAGATAAAACCACTATTAGCAAATCAATGATTTGCCTAATAGTGGTTTTATCTCTAATTTAATTTATATTTATACTGTAAAATTAGATTTAATCCTAAATAATTAATTTTCCGGTAAGTTTGGATTTACTCCCTAATATTATGTGACCATTCCGAAATATAACAAATATATATATATATATATATATTATATATATATGTGTGTGGGTGTGTGTGTGTGTATTTACATGTGCATATTATACATATGCATTTATATTATGCATGCATATGTGTGTGTATGAGTATATATAAAATATGTATATATGATATATATATATATATATATATATATATATATATATATATATATATATATATACACATATTTATATCTGTCTATATACTTATGTATATATATATGTGTGTGTGTGCTATTCCCCCACCCCTTACCCGTGACCCTAATTAATTATTCCTAATCTTGCGGAAAATCACTGAAACGCTGCTGTCTCTTAATTTGATGCTTTATGGTGTTGATGTGTGTGTGTGTGTGTGTAAATCAGATTGTCTGTCCATTTGTGTTTTAAATATCTGTTTATCTATGTATGTATATAAAATAGGTATGCATGTATATAGGTATGTATGAATGCATTTGTGTGTGTGTGTGTCATATGGTCGAATATTTGCTAAGCCAGCAACCCAATTAATCCTGCTTGCCATGTCAGGTGGTTTTCATTGGACACCCCAAGCAGGATGATAAACAAAACCTATCAAGGGGCAGATGAGTTGAATAAGTCAAAGAACTTCTAAAAGCTGGGGTTGAGAGACCCCCAAGTTTTAGTTTTGTCATTGCCCTCGGAGAAAGAAAACTCTGACATAACGCATGAGACTTTGTTAGTATCCAGTGAAGTAAATTAATTTTCGTTTTAGGAAAAGGCTAAGAGAGTGGATTTGGCCCTTTACAAAGGCTAAGGGAGTGGAACTGACCCTTTACAAAGCTTTTTCTCATTTGAAAAAAGCTCCAGGCATAGACGTTGCTTGATTTGAAACATCTCTGTTCTGCAGTGGATCCTACGGCTGGCCATAACTGACAAAAGCAAAACATTCGAAGGCAAATTCCATGATGCAATGAAGGCATGCATCATCAGTGTGGGTGGTAAGCTTTGTGAACCCCTGCAGCAAGAGGGACCTTTTTTTTTGCCATATTTATGCAAATGAATGAAGGCCCTGGGCAACACTGAAAGGTCACATCCATGTTGCTCATGTTTAAGAGGACCATCAAACAATGGCATTGCTTGGAATTGAACCACAAATGAATGCATTTATATCGGTTTTTATGTTTATGTATGTATGGATGTAGACACTTTTGAAGATTTGGATAAAATGATTCGCTTCCTTGCCTCCACTAGTTTGGATACTCACCTTTAACAAGGTGCCTTCATCCATCATAGGGGTGCATGTATCAACAAGAATATGGGTACCTTCAGAAACAGGGGTATCACCAGGAATGGATACCTTGTGAAGTAAAGATTCCACTAGGAATATTGGTACCTGAGAAATACTTGTAGCATTAAGTACTTTGAGAAGGGCAGCCACAGTCAAGAACAGGGTACTTTAAGAAGTACATGTAGATGAGGATCTTGAGAAGTACAGCTACCATTGGGTACCTTGAAAATACAAGTACCATCCCAGGTATGGATAGTGTCCTGGGTACCTCTGGATCAGTAAATCTCACAATACATGAGATACAAAGGTGTCAATAGAGTGAGAGAGACATGAAATGTCAGCTTTGGTTATTTGTAGATAAATTTCTGTAGGAAGATGAAGAAGAGAAGGTGAGAGGCTAGTTCTGAGGAGGGAGAATTGGCTGTGGTGTTTTGAGGGGAATACATAGCAGGCAGGAATAATGTGAGAAGAAGAACTGAGGGAATAAGGTGGACTTAGGCAGTAGAGAACATAGCTTGCTAGTCCAATGGAGGAGCAGAAAACAGAGTTGGAGGGGAAGAAATATATATATTATATATATATATATATAATATATATAATAAAGGGGTTCATATGATTGTGTATAGAGGGATATATATTATTCAAAGAAATTCCAACTCGGTCTGTTTTTTATGTTTTATATATATTCTTTATAATATTAATGTAGACTATAGAATATATAGTATAAATGGTATATATAGTAGTAAAATGAAATGAAATTAAATAAAGTGTGTCAACAGTTGAAACACTCCTGTCACAACCTGGGACCTTAAAAACTGCTTCAATGCAAGAAAGTATACCAGTCCTTAATATTTGATATTCAATATTTCATCTATTCAATAAGACAATCAATACTTCATTTCATTTTACTATATATATATATTATTTATACTATATATTCTATGTGAAGGCGCGTGGCTCAGTGGTTAGAGCGTCGAGCTTACGATCGTGTGGTTGTGAGCTCGCATTCTGGACCGGGCTGCGTGTTGTGTTCTTGAGCAAGACACTTTATTTCACGTTGCTCCAGTTCACTCAGCTGTAGAAATGAGTTGCAACGTCACAGGTGCCAAGCTGTATCGACCTTTGTCTTTCCCTTGGACAACATCGGTGACATGGAGAGGGGAGGCCGGTATGCATGGGTGACTGCTGGTCTTCCATAAAACAACTTTGCCCAAACTTGTGCCTCAGAGGGTAACTCTCTAGGTGCAAACCCATGGTCAGTGTCTGACCGAAGGGGGTCACCACCACATATATTCTATATTCTACATTAATATTATAAAGAATATAAATAAAACATAAAAAAACAGGCAGAGTTGGAATTCCTTTGAATAATATATATATATGATTGTATGTATATATATGCAGATATTTTTTGTGCTTTATGTCAATATATATATATGAACAGTTACATGTGTATGTATCTATATATGTGTATGTTTAGATTCACGTTTCTATGTATGTATACATGTTTTGTCTGTATGCGTGTGTGTCTTTACGTGTCGGCTGATTGCTAACGATACCCTGCCTCCGTTATTAGCAGACTGACGACTCAGCTGGAGCTGAGATGCTGGGCAAGGTGTCACCCTTACGCAAGAAAATTAGGAAGGTCATATGCAAGTCCCGTCGTGACCCTTCTTATTATGATGATTAGTTGCCCCAACACTGTTGTCAGGTCAGCTAGGAGGGTAGGTATACCGATTCACATATTTCTGCATCTCACTCACATATATACATATGAATATACATACATACATACATACATGCATACATGCATACATACATTCATGTATGTATGTTTATATGTGTGTGCATATATATATATATATATATATATATATATATATATATATATATGCATGCACACACTCATTCACTCACAAACAATTACATAAGATACA
The DNA here is from genome assembly GCF_006345805.1 of Octopus sinensis. Taxonomy (NCBI): domain Eukaryota; kingdom Metazoa; phylum Mollusca; class Cephalopoda; order Octopoda; family Octopodidae; genus Octopus; species Octopus sinensis. Next base: position 1,590,066 of record NC_043014.1, read on the forward strand.
TACAAATATATGTGTATATGTATATGTGTATATATATATATGTGTGTATATATATATAATATATGTATATATATATATATATAATATATATATACACACACATACATACACATGTATATTTGAATACATTTATACACACATAATTCCGTATAGATATATATAATTAGTGTGTATATACATTAACAGTTATGATAATAATGAAGAAAAATACACAGACACAGACACAGGGTCAAAAATTTAGAAGGGAGAGGTGATTAAATGGACAAAGCATACAATAAAAATAACAACAACAATAGTAATAATAAAAATAGCAACGGTAATAATAATACTAATAATGATTTCAAATTTTGGCATACACCTGGAAATTTGGAAGCGATGGGGTAAATTGATTGGATTTCCCCCAATACACGACTGGTACTTTATTTTAGCAACCTGAAAGGATGGAAAGCAAAAAGTGACCTTCACTGGGTCTGGACCCACAAAGGAAAAAACTGGAAGAAATGTCACAAAGAATTTTGTCCAATAAACTAACAATTTTACCAATTTTCACTACATTGATTACAATGAAAATAACGACAATAATAATAATAATAATAATAATAATGATGATGATGATAATGATAATTATGATAATAATATCATTATTAATGATGATGACGCACTAAAATTAGGTATGCTGGGAGATAACGAGGTAAATAAATGTTCTTTTACTTACTTACACAGCATATATATATATATACACACATACACGCACTCATATATATATGTGCACACAGACATGGAGTATATTGTCATTTGAACACACAACTTTCTTGTTATAAAAATTGCTCAAGCTTCACATTACAATTGCACCCACCACACTTTGCTTCATTTATGTTTGCTTATATATATATATATATATATATATACACATTGCATGTATTTATATCAATGTAAAAATGTTACATGAAACGCTACTACTAATACGGTTCTAATATATATGTCACACATTTTGATTCTTATGTAAATATTTTCATTTAAATATATTATGCTAAATGCTTTTATTTCATGTTTATCTGTTCATGTACAACATAAGATATATAACTGAAATAAAACACGTGTGTATGTATACATACAGATGAGAGGACCGATGAAAGGGAGTTGCATGCAACACATTTAATAGAATTTACCATTTAAGAAGAGTTTAACTTAGTTCCATGCAACGTAGAGTTTCACAGACTCAAAAAAAGAATCTATTTCATTCGGCTCCTATTATATATAGAGGCACATTTGTCATCCAAACTTTATCTGCCCATCACTACAGAACACTGAAGAGATGGAGATGGCATGGAAGATTTCCTTGCCTCTTGGTAGAAACGACCATAAGGAACTAGTACCTTGTGACAATCTTATCTTTTGCTCTTTTCTGTAATATTAGTACAGGTGTATGTAATACATGGTTATTAAATGTGTATGTATTCTTCTAATACATTGGAATAAATAGACATACTAGAATGTCTACCGGCTGACTGATGTATGTTGTTTTGCATCCTCTCCATTTACTTATTTGCCGTGTGTGTATATATATATATATATATACATATATTTTTAATAATATATTATTATTATTAATATAAGGAAATTAATATCCAAACTCATTATAAAGATATACCTGTGTGAAAATACTTATTGTATTAAAAATATATATAAAATAAATAAATATAAATATATATAAAAATATATGTAAATATGTATAAATATAATGCATAAATAAATTTGATAGTTTGAAAGTTTTGAATTAATAATTTAAAACATCTTACGATCGTTTCACAGAAGAGTTGTCCCTATAATGGAATCCTATATTGATAAGCATTTATATACAACTCTTCTGCTCTTCAGAGATATAAAATATGAATATTGTATAATATAATATAATGATAGTTTTTTTTTAAATTTGAAGTAAAACTGTAAAATGGTGTTTGTTTGAAATATAAATTTAAAATTACTACTTTTGATGAGTATTTTTTTTTTTTTGAAAGTGTGTGTGTGTGTGTTTCTGTTTTGCTCTTCATATTTTCTCATTTTTTTTTATTATCAGAAACAGTTGTTTTATTATTTTTATATATTTTTCTCTTCTCCACAGACAAGGTATGTGAGACGTGTCTATTAAAAGACGTTGGAAGGACAAGCAAGAACAACAACGAAATAAAAAGACAACAGATTTGATAAAGAAATACCCCTTAACCCACTTTCAAAAGAAATGAAAAAGAAAAAAAACACAATATTAATTTTAATTAAATTTTATTTAATTTAAAAACAAATTTTAATAACTGAACTCTTGGAACTATGGTAAACTCCACCCACCCCACTGGATTGTAATTCTTATAATTTCTATTAATTCTGCCGTAGCAATGATAGCAAATGAACACACACGCATACACCAACATAAACACACACAAATATTAGCTTGCCTCCTGCCTGCAAGTAAATCGGTGACCTTTGCCACCACGTGTCCGCCTGACTTTTCGTGCCACATTTCGTATCCTGTCTCTCTTATTTCTGATCTGGTTTTCTGACCTGCTTCCTCTTTAATTAATGGTTAATTAACTGATTAAAAATAATGATAATAACAATAATAATAATAAAGAACTTTTTGAAAACTATAAATAAATCTCTGTTTCTACTAATATACATATATACACAATCACATACAGGTTGAACACATATATATATTATATATATATATATATATATATTTGTACAGGTATTGAAGTATGTATATACAATATACAGATAAGTGTGTGTATACAAATAAATAAATAAATATATATATATATATAGAAACACACGCACATTTTCATATATATATATGTATATATATACACACACACACACTTATATAAAGGCATTGATATACGGGAAATAAGTATAAATTCTATAAGATCAACATTTAATGTGTTGATTGGCGATTTTTTGAATTAGGTGTGGTTGCAGATGCAGTGGCTTTCTGCTGTTCTCTTCTGAATGGAAGAATAACAAGATTCCAGCTCAAAAAACCTTTTTTCTCAAAAGACTTCTGTGAACTTTGAGCACAACAACCATGGAACCATGGAACTTTTACTTGAAATATATAAACATAGACACATCCATATATATATATATATATATATAGATATATAGATATATATGTGTATATATATATATATATGTATGAATGTATGAATGTATGTACTCTCTATCACACTTGTGTGGCATAAATATTGAGAGATGATCGTGTATTTATAAAAATATACATATATATTTATATACATACATATTGATACACATACATACATACAAGACCATGTTTTGTTTATACACATATACATCTACATTATATACATGTGTATATATATATATGTGTGTGTGTATGTACATGTGTATACAATGAATATATATATATATATATGTATATATATATATGTATATATATATATGTATATATATATATATATATATATATAGCAGTGAGTCTTTTTTCTTTTCTCCTCTTTTGCACAATGAATGTGGCTACATGTTTACTTGACTCTTTCCTTCTTTCTTTTTCTTTCTTTCTTTAACTTATTCATTTTTTGTAATTCAAACAATTTTCTCTGAAATGAAGTTTTTACAATTTCAAATATTTTTCTTCTGACGATTTTTTTTTTTTTTTCCAAATTTTCTTTCGATTTTTATTTTCTATTTTTGTTTTATGAAAAATCAATTGAATTGATTTCACTTATATTTTGTTGTCTTTGATGTTAATTGCAAGTAATTTTCGACTTTATTCTTATTTACCAAATCTGCGTTTGCTGGGAAAAAAACAAAGATGGTGAAATAAGAATGACCACCCTCCATTCACTGACACCAAGTTTTTAGTTTTGAAACACGAATAAAAATAAAAAGAGGATGGCACATAAACAAATACACACAAATATGCAAAATACATTTCTATACAATCCTTCTGCCTGAAATCTACATAAATACACACACAAACGCACACGCTTATAGAAATACACATATGTATAGAATATATGTATCTACACACACACACATACATATGCATAGTGCACCACACCTAGGTTCCTTTCTAATTATTTTGAGGTAAATGTTATTACGTAATTATCAAACATTATCATCAGTAAATACATACGCAGAAATTTGCAGACAGCACATGCATGCATGCATGCACAGTTGCAGATAGTACACACAAACTGAAAATGCACATTTAAGTGTGTACACATTTGTGTGTGTATGCATATATATATATATATATATGTATATATATATACACATATATGTATATATACACATATACATACACATAACTGGGAGAAAAGAATACTCAATACATGATGTAGAGTATATGAATTTTATTTATTGTTTTTTTTTAAAGCTGAATAAAACTGCAGTAGTTACTGAGGCACTTGAGTTTTGTGTTGAACAGTTGATAAACAGAAAACTCTACTGTTTAATAACAAATGAAGTTTTTTTTAGCTACAATTTTATATATATATATCTATACAATACATATGTATATATATAATATATATATATATATATATAATATATATATATATATATATACACACACACTCATGGAATGCACCCAGGAGGATATCAAGAAGCATCCAATGTACACGTGATCTTCATTCATGTAATAATACTTAAAACGGTAATGTAGATCTGATCCCATCAATCAAAGATGTTTACCTTTATAAAAATGATAATAATAATAATAGTAATAATAAGGATGATAGTTATTACATTTATAAACCATCATCATCGTCGTCATTTTAACATCTATTTTTCCTTGCTTAGGAAATTCTTCAAGGCAGATTTTCCGCAGTGTCGTGCTCTTCCTGTTGTTAACCCTCGATGGTTCCTTAGCAAGGTAATATGTTCTCCTGGTGATGCAAATAATAAACTGCCCAGAGGCTGGGTCATGTTTCTGGAGATGATTGCAAACAAATGACACACTATGTATGGTTGTGATGTTTGCTTGCAATTGGTGGTGTGTGATACCTAGACAAGGAGACATGCACACACATACATGTGCGCACATAAGTACGTGTATATATATATATATATATATATGCAACGCACACAGATTTCTCGTCAGATTCTATCAAATAATACTCACATAGCAATAAGAAGAAGAGTCACAATAATGATAATAATAATAATAACAATGGTTACTAGTTGAGGCCCATGGCCAGAGAGTTCAAAGAGAGGAGGCTGGTTGATACAATCATGCATCACTGGTGCTTTACTTTTATCGCCCCAGGAAGGGTGAGGAACAAACTTGACCTCAACAGAAGTCCAGCTTTACCTTTTAATAATAATGATGATGATGATGATGATGATGATGACGATGATGATGATGGCGTGATAAGGGCTCAACAAAAGCAGGAATAGGAATTAGTGTAAATGCCAGACTGATTTCTTGGTTTGTTTTTAGTGAATTTTTTTTTTTGAGAATGTTTTTTTGTTCCAAATTAATTTTTGTATAATTATTGCCATTAAAATATAAATAAATAAGACAATGACTGAACCAAGAGGTGTATTATTGTCATTTTCAGTGTGAAAGAGTTCAAGGAGTTCATAGGGATATCCAGTTGGGGTCACAATAATTCCATCCCCTTTCACAGCACCGTGACCCTTCGAGGCATTTATTGTGTTGAGTCAAAAGTTTTGCAATATTTGGGTAATTTATCTGCTTCGTTTGTCAAGTTACAACAAAAACAACCAAACATTCAGAGCAGAGGACATCATGTTGCACCATCTGAAGCCACCTTTCCGACAGTTCTTTGACCTCAATTTTTGGCCCTTTCAGACAAAAGAACTCCTTCGCTAAAGCTCCCATCTAAGCTATGGATTAGAACAAGAATGTGAGGGGGTTCAGTCCAGACCAAAAGAAGCTGGATGAGGCATCAGTTGTTCAATTTCCTGGAGTTTATTCTGGGTTGTTTGAGCAGTAAGAGATCTTGCATTGCCTGGGTGCAGCAAAGCTCCCTTTCTGTTAACCAATGCTGGGTTTTATGATGCACAATAGCATACATCTGCTCCAGCTGGTCAGAGTACAGATTGGCATTGAGGGTTCAACCATCTGGAATGAACTCATAATGAATTATCCCCTCATCAGACACAGAACATCACTGTATTCGAAACGCCCATATTTGCTGGTTCCAAAAGCTGGCCCTTCCTTAACCACTGCCCCTATGCACATTAGGATGGCAGAAGAATATCTCCTTTGGGATTATCACTTGTTCCAATTCATGGCCCACTTCCTGCATTTGCAACCCTTTTTGAACAAAAAAGGAGGTAAAAGCTTCAGTGAAGGAGTTTTTCTCCTGGAAGGACAAGAAACTGGTATCAGCAATGAGATCAAAGAACTAACAGAAAGGTGGCTTCAGATGGTGCAACACAATAGCCTCTACTTTGAATGTTTGGTTGTTTGCAAAACTTTTCACTCAACACAATATCAGACAGACACACGTCACCTTTTGTAGTCTTCTTTAAACTACAACTTAAATGCATTTCATTATTGCTAAGCCAGGGATCTGCTTCTCCATTAGATTTTATAAATCCTCGGCTTCCGTGCCGGTGGTACGTAAAAAGCACCATCCGATCGTGGCCGTTTGCCAGCCTCGTCTGGCACCTGTGCCGGTGGCACATAAAAAGCACCCACTACACTCTTGGAGTGGTTGGCGTTAGGAAGGGCATCCAGCTGTAGAAACACTGCCAGATCAGACTGGGTCTGGTGCAGCCTTCTGGCTTCCCAGACCCCAGTTAAACCGTCCAACCCATGCTAGCATGGAAAGCGGACGTTAAACGATGATGATGATGATATATGGCAATAACATCAAAGTGGTTGAGTGGCGTTCATCCTCTACTAGGGAATGGAAGTCTCTAAAATATAACATCTGACTGATATGGCCTTGTTGTTCAGCAAAATAGCAGGGGTCAGAAAACTCGACCCTGTTTTGACCAATTATTACAGACATAGGTAGAATGTGTCTGTAAATCTCTTAATTCTTGCGTTCATGCTATGTTCTGAACACTTCTGAGATACATGTCATGAAAGGGATCCTGTAGTTCTTTCTTCGTAGTCCAGGTATTGACTCCTTGGAGAGGAATGTTCTCTACACATGCCTTCAGGAAAGCCAGCCTTGTTGACCTTTAAACTGCATCAATCGCTAAGGGTCCTTTGATCTTGTTGTTGTTTAACACTAGGTTAGCCCCGATTCCCTGATCAAGCAACTAGGATCAGAGGTTTTCTGTATTGGTATTGCTGTGAAAATTGTTGAATGAATAATGAGAAATTTGAATTTGAGAAACTTGATTGCTGGATGCTGAAAATTCTTCTCTAGTTTTAGGTAATCATCATCATCATTGTTCGACCATGGTCGAGACAATGGAATTTACCATGCTACGCCAGACTTCACGGTCCATCATAGCATTACGGAGGTCCTGTTGCTGGATGCCTGTATCCCTGGAGATTACATCAGGGTAGGAGAGTGTGCGCCCTCTGGTATTGCGAGTAGATGGCTTCCAGAGGAAGCAAACTGGACTCTTCTACCTTTCACAAGAGATGACACAGGTGGTAGTTTCCCATATATTTGCATTTTGGTTGGATGGCGCTTCCACGAGAGATTTTGAGCTCTCATAAGGAGGCGAGTGTAGGTTCCATCCAACCGCCTCTCAAGCTTCTTTGATAACGTCCAGGTTTCTGAGCCATATAGTAGAATTGGTTCGACTGTGGCTTTGAATATTTCCTCAATAAGTCCCCACAGCTCTCTATCTCGTTAGATCTCTAATGATCAACCACTGTTCTTGGTATTGTGACACAGCAAAAACTACATCCCAATCATAGCCTTGTGTGTTCAGAGTCAAAATAATATTTCAAGCTTGAGTAGATGTTGATCCTCTGCAAAGCTCAAAGGGAGTCCAGCAGCTGAATACAACCCATGCCCACCACACCTGAATGGATGCTGTTATTCATCAGCCTGAATAACAAGTACTTTCTGACCATCAACACATTCCAAAGACAGGATGTCTCTTCACGTTCTTTTACAGCAATTATGGTTTCTTCAGCCACCTCCACTAATCAGAACAAACACAGCAAAATATCTGATCTAATGCTCTACCAATTCTCTCAGTCTACTGCCCCAGGGTGGTAGTTTATTTATTGACCATGAAAGGATGAAAAGCAAAACTGAGCTTAGTGGGAATTGAACTCAAAATGCTAAGCCTTATATACCTGATGTTCTACTGACTCAACTAATTTGGTGCAGAATTAGCTACAACTGTCTTCTTGAGAGAAAATCACAAATAAAGAAAGCCAACCATGGTTGGATTCCATGTGGCCAAATAAGAGAAGGGATGGCTATGGTTGGAACATTATTGATTATAGGTTTGCTAGATCAGTTTTGATTTGGGGCTAAATAACTACAACCACTTGCACTACTATATGATACATTAAATGATGTAGTCTAAGGTATACCCTGCCTGTTCTAAAGACAGGATAATCAGAATATTCCATTAAAGGGTTCTGAAAGCAGGAAAATGTTATTCTGAGGGAAGAAAAATAAATTTATGAATACTTATAATAATGAGGCGCAGGAGTGGCTGTGTGGTAAGTAGCTTGCTAACCAACCACATGGTTCCTGGCTCAGTCCCACAGCGTGGCATCTTGGGCAAGTGTCTTCTACTATAGCCCCGGGCCGACCAATGCCTTGTGCATGGATTTGGTAGACGGAAACTGAAAGAAGCCCGTCGTATATATGTATATATATATATATGTGTGTTTGTCTCCCTAGCATTGCTTGACAACCGATGCTGGCGTGTTTATGTCCCCGTCACTTAGCGGTTCGGCAAAAGAGACCGATAGAATAAGTACTGGGCTTACAAAGAATAAGTCCTTGGGTGTAGTTGCTCGACTAAAGGCGGTGCTCCAGCATGGCCGCAGTCAAATGACTGAAACAAGTAAAAGAGTAAAAGAGAATGATAATCATTTCTTATTTTGGCAAAAAGTCAGCAATTTTGAGGGGAGGGTGAAGTCAATTAAATTGACCCCAATATAGCAGCCAGCCTCCCCTGTCACCTGTGCTGGTGGCACATAAAAAGCACCCACTACACTCACGGAGTGGTTGGCATTAGGAAGGGCATCCAGCTGTAGAAACTCTGCCAGATCAGACTGGGCCTGGTGCAGCCTCCTGGCTTCCCAGACCTGGTTGAACCGTCCAACCCATGCTAGCATGGAAAGCGGATGTTAAATGATGATGATGATGATGACGATGACATTACTGGTACTTATTTTATCAATCTTGAAAGGATGAAAACCAAAGTTGATCTTGGCAGAATTTGAACTCAGAACGTAAAGATGGATGATATGCCAGTGAGCATTTTGTGTGGCATGTTAACGGTTCTGCCAACAAGCAGTCTTTATTATAGTAATGAAGATGATGATGATGATGGTTGCTTCTGTCGATTTTCAGCAGATGAGTGTTTGAAGGAAAGGATTTAAAAAAAAAAAAAAGGAAAAAAGAAAGAAAAAAACACTAAAAGAAGCTTCATCTATTTGTGATGAATGTGTGAATGGATTTTGCACTGGGGACATTCGTGATTTCCATTTTGCTTGGAATCGGGCAAATGGTCCTGTTGGTTGCAGGATAGAATTCTTTTATTGTTCTGTTTCTTCTACTCAGATTATTTTGACGCACCCACTACACTCACAGTGTGGTTGGCGTTAGGAAGGGCATCCAGCTGTAGAAACGTTACCAGATAAGACTGGAGCCTGGTACAGCCTTCTGGCTTCCCAGATCCCCGGTCGAGCCGTCCAACCCATGCGAGCATGGAGAACGGACGTTAAACGATGATGATGATGATGATGATGATGATGATCGTGACACATTTTATGCCATGCAGATCAATCTAGGCAACGACTCTCCCAAGATGTCAGGTTAAGCTGTTGAGATTTTAGGGATTGCTTCAACTTATCCTTATACCAAAGGAGGGGTCTTCCTTTACCACAGTATCCTTCTACTTGTTGGCCATACAAAAGAATTTTGGAATTCAAACAACACATCCTACCCATCTGTACTGGATTCTCATCAGCATGCTTTGGATACTGGAGATATCACATTCTTCTAAGATTTTGACATTTGATATCTCATCTTGCCATTTTATGTTGCAGATATTGCGCAGACAAGTTTCTTTATATGTCTATAATAGGGAGTCCATGCTTCTACACCAGTGGAGTGGAAGCACTCCGTCGGTTACGACGATGAGGGTTCCAGTTGATCCGATCAACGGAACAGCCTGCTCATGAAATTAACGTGTAAGTGGCTGAGCACTCCACAGACACGTGTACCCATAACGTGGTTCTCGGGGATATTCAGCATGACACAGAGAGTGACAAGGCTGGCCCCTTGAAATACAGGTACAACAGAAACAGGAAGTAAGAGTGAGAGAAAGTTGTGGTGAAAGAGTACAGCAGGGATCACCACCATCCCCTGCCGGAGCCTCGTGAAGCTTAGGTGATTTCGCTCAATAAACACTCACAATGCCTGGTCTGGGAATCGAAATCGCGATCCTATGACCGCGAGTCCGCTGCCCTAACCACTGGGCCATACCATACAAATAAAAATAATAATAATAATAATAATAATGATAATGCTTTCTTTATTAAACATAATAATAATAACAAACATCATAGATTTTAACATAGGCACAAAGCCTGGAATTTGGGAGGGGTACAGTGAATTAAGTTACTTCCCCAGTATCTCACTGGTATTTTGTTTTAACATTGGGAGGATAAAAGGCACTGCTGACCCAGGCTGCATCTGAACCCAAGTATTAACATAGGTATATATAGATATTATAGACACTCTCTAAAATATATATATATATATCACGTGAACACGTGACTGACCAGACCATCAGATGTTGCCTCACATCGCTGGTCACAATGCGTTCGCATTGTTTTAGCCTTCGAATGACGCCACCCCGCTGGCTAAGCGAGCAGGCCAACAGAACAAAGAGAGAAAGAGTGGTGAAAGAGTACAGCAGGGATGACCACCCCCTGCCGGAGGCTTGTGGAGCTTTTAGGTGTTTTCGCTCAATAAACACACACAACGCCCGGTCTGGGAATCGAAACCGCGATCCTACGATTCCGAGTCCGCTGCCCTAACCACTGGGCCATTGCGCCTCCACACACACAACACACACACACACACACAAACAAACATAATTATTTATATAACAATGAAAACTGCACAGTATATTTACATGGTGACTTGGTAAGCTATTTAGTAATTTATACAGTGACTCAGTAATTTAGACGGTCACCTCTATTTAGCTGGTCACCTGCATTTACAAAGAGATTCAGTAGTTTTTCCTCAGCTGTCTATTTTCCAGTTTCAGCTGTTGGTTTTCAGCAATCAGATCTCTGACAAAAGCCATATGTTGCTGGAGTCCATTAGAAATCTCGACCTGAAAGAACAGGAAAGAATAAAAGAAACAATCAATCATTTTAATAGGTGTCATGAGGTGGTGGATGGAAGAGATAAGTTATTCCAACTGGAACAGAGAGAGAAGTGCTAGAGTGATATATATATATATCAATCCTGCACAGGGGAAGAGATGCTTCATTTAGTACCTAAGAATAGAAGTGGTTTACATAAGGGTTTATTATCTGCTACCAGTACCTTACTAATATACCATCCATGGTACCATACCAAGGCTTCCTCAGTAACTTCACCAAAAGGCCATCCATAAGACCTGATACTTTCAAACTTTCCCCAGTGCCTATGAGGTACATGTACCTCATTGATATGGCCATCCGTAGTATCGATACATTCTTCAATGAATATGATGTAGCAGTACCGCACCAATAAGGTCATCCATAGTTCTGATACTTTCCAACTTTCAAAAGTGTTTATGAAGTACAGGTACCTCACCAATATGGCCATCCAGGATACCTGCTATCTCTAAGTCTATTAGGAACCTCATCAATGTGGCAATATTCAGAAGCAATACCTTCTCCAGTGCCAACACCAAACTCTCAGAATATTCCATTAAAGGTTTATAAAAGTAGCTAAGATGTTATTTAGAGGTAAGAAAAAGAATTCATCTATGAATAATAATAATAATAATAATGATAATAATGATAATAATAATAATAATAATGCTTTCTTATTTTGGTGCAAGGCCAGCAAATTTTGAGGGAGGGGAACGTTTACATTGACCTCACTGCTTGACTGGTTTGTTATTCTATCAACCGTCAAAAGGATGAAACACCAAGTTGACTTTGGTGGGATTTGAACTCAGGAAACGAAGAGAGAAAGAAGAAATGCTGCTAAGCATTTTGGGTGACACCCAAACGATTCTGGCAATCCACCACACCCAGTAATAATAATAATAATAATAATTTCTTTACTACCCACAAGGGGTTAAACATAGAGGGGACAAACAAGGACAGACAAAGAGATTAAGTCGATTACATCGACTCCCCAGTGCAAAACTCGTACTTTATTTATCGACCCTGAAAGGATGAAAGGCAAAGTCGACCTCGGCCGAATTTGAACTCGGAACGTAACAGCAGACGAAATACGGCTTCGCATTTCGCCTGGTGTGCTAACGTTTCTGCCAGCTCGACGCTTATAATAATAATAACAATAATAATTGTAGTAATAATAATAATAATAATAACAATAATCTTTTCTACAATAGGCACAAAGCCTGAAATTTTGGGGAAAGGGACTAGTTGGTCACATTGACTCCAGTGTTTCACTGCTACTTATTTAATCAACCCCAAAAGGATGAAAGGCCAAGTCGACCTTGGCGGAATTTAAACTCAGAACAGAAAGACGGGCGAAATACCGCTAAGCATTTCATCCAGCATACTAATGATTCTGCCAGCCTTAATAATAATAATAAAAATAAGAACAAAGACACTGAGAGAGTGAAAACCTCTGCCAAGGCAACACCAACGTTCTCTCAAAGGTTAACCAGCGATGACTTTTTAAAATGAGAATATCTGAAATAAACTTGACTGCTCTAACTAACGAGAATACTAAAATGAACCCGACCACTCTCAAAAATTAAGTAAAAAAAACAACAACAAAAAACAGAAAAATAATCCAGAATGCTTGTCTGGTACCAGATCGATCCCAGAATCTAATCAGTTCATGCCAGTCATGAGGCCAAACATCCCTGAAAGTTTCATCAGAATCCATCCAGCAGTTCTTGAGATATCTTGTCCATGGACAAACAAACAAACAAACACAACTGAAAACAATACCTCTGCCTTTGCTAAGGTGGAGGTAATAATCCTTTCTACTGGAAGCACAAGGCCTGGATTTTGTGGGGAGTTGGGCAGCCAATCACATCGACCCCAGTGTTTCACAAGAACTTAATTTATCCATCCCAAAAGGATGAAAGGCAAAGTTGACCGTGGCAGGATTTGAACCCAGAACATAGCAGCAATAACAATAATCCTTTTTACTATAGGCACAAAGCCTGAAATTTGTGGAGAGGGGGTACGTCGTTCACGTCGACCCCCGTACTTAATTGCTAATTAATATACTGACCCCTGAATGGATAAAAGACAAAGTCAACCTCAGCAGAATTTGAACTCAGAATGTGAAGAAAAATGCTTTGCCATTCTGCCCAGCTCACTGTCTTAAAATAATGGTAGTAGTAGTAGTAGAGTTTTCTTTATTGGCAACAGGGGCCAAAGGCATTGGGGGACCACATGCAAAATAAGACGTCAAGGTACCTTCTGTTGTTGCATCATACGCAGAACATTCATCTGCATGCGGAGGAAATCGTTGTGGACGTTGTCTGTGAATACTTCCATTGCATCATAGACCACACCGTGCAGCAGCTTAAAAGAGACCGAGTTGGACGATGGCATGTTAGGTGCAGATGCAGCGGCGGTTGCGGCAGTGGGAGTGATGATCCTGGTGGGAGCAATCGATGCTGCTGCAGTTGCTGCTGTCAGCGGTATGGAGTGGATCTGAGTGGTTGCAGAGGGTGCAGCTTTCGGCATGAAAGTTCCAAAAGTGACAGGGGTGGATACCTGGACAAACAGACAGACAGATAATCAAGTTAGTAAATGAAGTGTTGAGGAGGAGGAGGAAGAGGAGAAGGGTAACAACAATGTGTGTGTGTGTCAACTTCCTATACAGGTTGACTGTATGAATATGCGTGTGTGTGTGTGTGTGTGTGTGAGGCCAAGTGTGCATTTCCCCCATGTCTTCACATGTGGGCATTGTGTGTTTGCAGTCCTCCTTGAAAGCACATGTAGGTTGTTCAAGAGACAGGGATGTAAAGGAGAGGGGGGGGGTTATTACCTTTGCTTGGAAACTGGTGAAAGTTGAGCATATCATCATCACCATCATCATCATTTAACATCCGCTTTCCATGCTGGCATGGGTTGGACAGTTCAACCGGGGTCTGGGAAGCCAGGAGGCTGCATCAGGCTCCAGTTTGATTTGGCAGTGTTTCTACAGATGGATGCCCTTCCTAATGCCAACCACTCCGAGAGTGTAGTGAGTGCTTTTCTTACATGCCTCTGGCACAGGGGCCAGATAGGGCTGGCATCAACCATAATTGGATGGTGCTTTTTACATGCCACCGGCACGGGAGCCAATCAAGGCGGTGCTGGCATCGGCCACGTTTGGATGGTGCTTTTTACGTGCCACCGGCACAGAAGCCAGTTGGGGTGAGGGTTGTGGAAATTCTACCCCAAGTCTCTTTTGACCCAGGCAAGTATAAGCATGGCCAAGTAGACACTATAACAATGAATACACACACCTGTACAGGTGTCACATAAAAAGCACCTATGCTGGCACTACATACAGAGAATGTGTAAGTATGCACATGTGTGAGACATCTGTCATTCTGTAAAGGGTTTGGTGTTAGGAAGGGCATCCAGCTGTAGAAACCAAGCCAAAACAGATATCTGCAGCCTGGTGCAGCCCTCTGGCTTGCCTGTTCCTACCAAACCATCCAACCCATGCCAGCAGGGAAGACGGACATTCAGTGATGATGATGATAATATATATATATATATATTTAATAATTAGGGTTCAGCAAAGATTTGTTTTACCACATACCAAAGTTTAGAAATAGCGGTATGTGGTAAAGCAAATCTTGCTGAACCCTAATTATTAAGTATTACTTAAGTTTACCATGAAATGGTCCTTTTTTCATGCCGAATTCTACTTGGTGAAATTATTGATTACTTCTTAATTAATTAATTTTACCCTTTGTTATTATTATATATATATATATGTTTATCATTGTTGTCATAGTTTTGATGTCCACTTGTCCATGCTAGTATGAGTTTGATGAAACTGGTTGGGGCAGCTCTTCTGGATGTTCTACTTGGAGTCAAACTGAAATTCTTTCGAAACAACATAATAAGAACCCACCAAGAGTTCTTAGAAGAATAAGCAACCTACCATGGCAGATTCTTAACAATGGCACAAAAAGGGAAAACCCAAAGCCAGAAAGAAATGGTAGGTGCAAGGGATAAGATGATCTTACCTTTGAAGTTGCCATCATTGGTGGTGACATCTCACTGATGCTGGATGCTACCCCCTGCCTATTAAAAGTCGTTGGTGAGAGGATGTCCCTGACGTCCCACTTTCTTCTGTTCATTGAAGAAGAGTCACGTGATGTAACAGGGGTGATGTGCTGGACGTCCATATCCATCACGGGCTGAGGAGATTGTGTACTCAGCAGGGCAGCTTGGGTATTACTGCTGCCCGGGGTTGCAGCGTCTGATTTTCTGTGGACCATTGAGTTGAGGTCAAATGGTGATGGCACCTGAGCAGAGGGGTTGCTGGTTCTGCCTGAAAAGGGCGAGAAAGGGGGAAAACAATTAAGGAAGAGAGATTCAGAGAAAGTATAAGATTGAAGGAAGGGAACAGGGGAGAGAGAGAGATTAGATGAAAGGGTATCATCACCATCATCATCTAACGTCCATCTTCGATGGTGACATGGCTTGGATGGTTCAACAAGATCCAACAAACCAGAGGACTTCATTGACCTCCAAAGCCTACTTTGACATGACATGGTTTCTGCAGCTGAATGACCTTCCTAATGCCGCATACTACTTTTGCATAGCACCAGCTCCTTTGAGGTTGCACAGTAACTCACGAGAGAAAAGCAAGCCCTCATCAGAATTGGGGTCCAGTAAAGAGGTGGGTGGTGACTTTATACCACATGTTGAGAAGTTGAAGTTTGATAGAGGAACAGAAACAAGTGTCTTGCTGTAGGAGAGGTACACTGCTGCCCTCTAGGGAGAAATAGCAAAAGAAGAATGTCCCTTGGTTTTTAAGAACTTATATGCTTAACCATCTTACTCTCTCTTTACTCTTTTACTTGGTTCAGTCATTTGACTGCGGCCATGCTGGAGCACCGCCTTTAATCGAGCAAATCGACCCCAAATCCTATTCTTTGTAAGCCCAGTACTTATTCTATCGGTCTCTTTTGCTGAACCGCTAAGTAACAGGGACATAAATACACCCGCATCGGTTGTCAAGCAATGCTAGGGGGACAAACACACTCACACAAACACGCATATATATATATATATATATATATATATATATATATATATACGACGGGCTTCTTTCAGTTTCCATCTACCAAATCCACTCACAAGGCTTTGGTCGGCCCGAGGCTATAGTAGAAGACACTTGCCCAAGGTGCCACGCAGTGGGACTGAACCCGGAACCATGTGGTTGGTAAGCAAGCTACTTACCACACAGCCACTCCATCTTGTTATCATATTTCTGGGGAAATACACAGTCTTTATTTCAATTTAGTAAATTAACCCCGTTATTATTAATTTGATGTCTGGAACATAAATTAACATGAAACCTTTAACCTTGATCCCTTTAAAAGAGGAAGTTTGTTATCACAGAGCCAGGAGTTTTTCTCAGACGGGCAAGAACCTGGAGTTGGTCTTGTTGTACAACAGATGAGAGAGATATGTTCTCCTGGCTCAGACAGCAGTCAATGACAAATGATGTCTCTACACAATACTGAAAGCTGTGAACAAGTGAGACAGGGTCTCTTGGCTCTGACCCCAGTTAATTACAGGTTAAATCTTCAGATAATGCTGAGAGGTAAACAAAGGATTTTACATGAAACACACTTTGTAATATCCGATGTGTATTTGAACCGGAGTTCTCTTGATTGGTCGTAGCATGCCAGAGGAACTTGGCTGTTATTTTCTACAAAGTATTTGAGAGAGGGAGAGGGGGAGGAGGAGAAGAAAGGGAGGACGGGGGGGTAGTAGAAAAAGAAGACAGGGAGAAGAGAAGACACAAAATATTCTGATGGATCTTACCTGAGTCCTTGGAAGGTGAAAATGGACTGTCAGCAGGTAAATTTGACAGCTGTGGAGTAGAGAATGGACAATGATGACGGCCCAAAGGATTTCAACAGAAAAATACATCACACCAGCCATACACAATATCAATGCTATGGCACATAAAATAAGAAGAAAAAAAAAAACACCATCCGAGCGTGGCTGTTCACCAGCCTTGTCTGGCACCTGTGTCGGTGGCACATAAAAAGCACCCACTACACTCACGGAGTGGTTGGCGTTAGGAAGGGCATCCAGCTGTAGAAACACTGCCAGATAAGACTGGAGCCTGGTGCAGCCGTCGGGCTTCCCAGATCCCCGGTCGAACCGTCCAACCCATGCTAGCATGGAGAACGGACGTTAAACGATGATGATGAGGATGATGAAGACATGTTTATACTAGTATATATACACATAGGCACACACATATTTGTACACATAGGCACACAGACAGGCGTGTGTGTGTGCATACACTACAAACAACAACACCATCATTATCATCATTGTTTAATATCTGTTTTCCATGCTGGCATGGGTTGGACGGTTTGCCAGGAGCCGGCCAACCACGGAACTGTCCAGACTCCAATTGCAGCAGGGTTTCTATGGCTGGATGCCCTTCCTTACATGTTTATTACATCGAAAGTTGACAGTGTGCTCCAGTTTGGGCTTTCATGAATCATCAACAGCCCAACCTGGGGTGAAACTCAGCTCAGACCACAAATATATACAGCTTTACGGTATTTATTTTGGATCTCTGCACTTTGAGTTCAAATTCCACCAAGTTCAACTTTGCCTTTTGTTTCCTTGGGATCAGTAAAATACAAGAGCATCAGACAAGATGCCTTGTGGCATCTTTATCAGCTCTTTTATATTCTGGGTTCAAATTCTGCCTGGTGCCTGGTGGCTGGGCTAATCTCATGATGACATGAGTAAAACCTATTCATCCCACATTTGACCGGTAAGGTCAGGAAAGTATGCAAGCCACAGCAGGTCAAGGTTTTCATGCAGCAGTGGATCGATTAATTTGGTTGTATTTTTAGTGACCCTTAGAAAAATGAAAAATGATATTGACCTCAAAGAGATTTGAACCCAGAATATAAAGACAATTTGTCTGCTGCTCTAACAATACTCCTAACCAACCCCTATCTAACTTTGATCATCATCATCATCATCATCATCATTTAGCGTCCGCTTTCCATGCTGGCATGGGTTGGATGGTTCAACTGGGGTCTGTGAAGCCGGAAGGCCGCATCAGGCCCAGTCAGATCTGGCAGTGTTTCTACGGCTGGATGCCCTTCTTAACCCCAACCACTCCGTGAGTGTAGTGGGTGCTTTTTACGTGCCACCCGCACAGGTGCCAGACGGAGCTGGCAACGACACGAACGGATGGTGCTTTTACGTGCCACCGGCACAGGGGCCAGGCGAAGCTGGCAACGGACACGAATGGATGGTGCTTTTACATGCCACCGGCACGGGGGCCAGGCGAGGCTGGCAACGGACACTAACGGATGGTAACAATATCAATAACATTTTGAGACAGATCAATAAATTATTAGAAAAGTCACTGACCTGGAGGGAAGTTTCAGCAAATGATGGCCACAAGAAGCTGTATTCAGAGGTGTTACTCTGGTTGCAACTGACGTCTGAGGGGACAAAACTGGCGTTTGCACTTGCAGGAGAAAACAGGCCCAATGCATCAGCTGTATTGATGAGACACAAGTTATCATAGTTATGCATGTTGTTGTTATTAATTACAAGGGTGAGCCACAACGTAATGTCATTTTGTTTAGGACAGGTGTAATTACCAACACCGGAACATGACTCATACATCAAAATGAAGCTGGTCCTCTGTGGATCACATCCCTACTTCTCAGCATAGTCACCGTTTCTCTCAATAGCAATGTTCCACCTTCGAATGAGAGCATGTATCCCTTCCTCGTAAAATTTTGTTGACTGTTCTTTGAGTCACTTCTTCGCTACAGTTTTCACTTCCTCGTCACTGGACTATCATCTCTTCGACCCATGAAAGAGGGTTTGAGAGACAATCATTCCAGTGACGAGGAAGTGAAAACTGTAGGGAAGAAGTGGCTCAAGGTCACATGTATTGCACGTTGTTATGGTTATGTGCATTGTGTTGCCGTTGGTTAAATATGTGTTGTCATTAGTTAGACATGTCCGGTTTCCATTAATTACACACATATACAGGGCCCTATAAACACAGTCATGTACATATACAGCTACAAACACACACGATGGTGTCAAGGAACAATCATCAAAAAAATAAATAAATTTTGAAGAGAAAACCAAATTGATTAAAAGAGAAATCAGTGAAAAACATGAGACGGAAGAAAATTTTTAACAGAAATCTTCTCTCTTTTACTTGTTTCAATGATTGGATTGTGGCCATGCTGGGGCACCACATTGAAGAATTTTAAGTTGAACGAATCAAACCCCCATTAATTACCTTTTTTTAAGACTGGTACTTATTCTATCAGTCTCTTTTGCTGAACTGCTAAGTTAAGGGGTCATAAACACATCAACACCAGTTGTCAAGAAATGGTGGAGAACAAACATTGACACACACACACATAGGTGCATGTGTGTGTCTGTGTATATATATATATAATATATATATATATATACTCTTTTACTTGTTTCAGTCATTTGACTGTGGCCATGCTGGAGCACCGCCTTTAGTCGAGCAAATCGACCCTGGGACTTATTCTTTTGTAAGCCCAGTACTTATTCTATCGGTCTATTTTGCTGAACCGCTAAGTAACGGGGACATAAACACACCAGCATCGGTTGTCAAGCAATGCTAGGGGGACAAACACAGACACACGCATATACATATATACGACGGGCTTCTTTCAGTTTCCGTCTACCATATCCACTCACAAGGCTTTGATCAGCCCGAGGCTATAGTAGAAGACACTTACCCAAGGTGCCACGCAGTGGGACTGAACCTGGAACCATGAGGTTGGTAAACAAGCTACTTACCATACAGCCACTTCTGCGCCTATATATATATATATATGAGGGGTATAGTAGAAGGCACTTGTCCAAGGTGGCATGCAGTGGGACTGAACCCAGAACCATGTGGTTGGGAAGCAAGCTTCTTACCACACAGCCATGCCTGCACCAATATTTTTTTGGGGGTTAAGTTTTTTTTCTATGGCAGCTTTGACTTTCAATCAATTTGTCTTTCAGCCAAAATAATTTTGACAAAAATGTATTCTGGCGAATATATTCTCAATGGGTGTGTCTAATACGGAACAGACAGATGCAAATATGAAGAGAAAAATCATACAAATAAACACACACAAGAAGCACCAACATACAAGCAAAACATACATAAGCATGTGCACACACACACACACACACACACACACACACACAGCTAAACACGACATACGCAAACAAGAACACCCAAGCATACAAGGCACACGTGGACACATACACACACACACAGAGAAAGAGTGAAACAAAGTAATACGCACTGTTTCGTTGATCATTTACGGTTGATGAAGGATGAGACAAATCAGGCGTGACACAAACTGAAACGATACAACAGTAGCAGCAGCAACAACAACATCATTAGAACATTGTAAGTGTCTTAGTTATGCTCCTGGTTCTAATCCTAGTGAGGTTAAACTTTACTTTTCCTCCCTCCAGGATCAATAAAATAAAGAACCTGCCAAAGTACCCGGAACAATGTAAACCAACTAAACCCCTCCTCCCCTGCCCACCACCGCAATTCCAAGATTTGTGTCTATATTCGAAACAACAGCAGCAGATTGGCGGAATTGAGAGGACGTCGGACTAAATACTTATTTCTTTACTACCCACAAGGGGCTAAACACAGAGAGGACAAACAAGGACAGACAAATGGATTAAGTCGATTATATCGACTCCAGTGCGTAACTGGTACTTATTTAATCGACCCCGAAAGGATGAAAGGCAAAGTCGACCACAGAGGAATTTGATCTCAGAACGTAGCAGCAGATGAAATACGGCAATGCATTTCGTCCGGCGTGCTAACGATTCTGCCAGCTCGCCGCAACTGGCACTAAATACCTTGTATTTGTTGCAGCTCTTTAGTTCCTGAGTTCAAATCCAGCCAAAGTCAACTTTTCATTTTATCCTTCTAGGGATTGATAAAATAGAGTAAGAAACGAGTTGAGAGGTTGATGGTTATCATCTAACCCTAACCCTTCAGGCCCCCTTATACAGTAGTGTTTTACTTCAACACACTCACATGCACATTATATACACACACACATTGCAAAAGTGAGATGAGTTTATGATTGTTACATCATGGGTTCAATTCCTAACCCTGGCAGTGTGCTATGCCCTTGAGCAAGGCATTTAACTTTAAATTGCTTCAGCCAACACAGCTGAAGTTAGGTCCCAGTGGTAGCTGGGGTGGGGAGAGGGCAATTAACTTTGCAACAGATTGAGGCCCTTTTTGGGGAGAATTTTCTACTTTCAATGACTTACTGCCTCAAACACCGAGATGAGCTCCCTGGCTTTATGGGACGGCAGGTTCCACACAGATAAACATCTCTTGTTTGCATGTGTGGTTATACTAGACTCTCCACTTGTCTTCATAAATTACTGATTGCACTTACCTGGGTGTGTAACTTCTGCCTTTTCAGGTGATGTAGTCGTAGGCATGTGGGCACTGAGGTTGAAGCTTCCGGATGAAAATCTTCCTTGATTCTGGAATAGAGTTAGGCACATATATATATATATATCCGGGACCCCCTTCGGTCACGACACAGACCATGGGATTGCACCTAGAAAGTTACCCTCCCAGCCACAAGTCCAGGCATGGTTGTTTATGGAAGACCAGCAGTCGCCCGTGCATACCGGTCTTCCCTCTCCACGCCACCAGTGTTATCCAAGGGAAAGACAAAGGAGCAACGTGAAATAAAGTGTCTTGCTCAAGAACACAACACGCAGCCCGGTCCGGGATTCGAACTCACAACCTCACGATCGTAAGCTCGACGCTCTAACCACTGAGCCATGCGCCTATATATATATATATACAGACACACATACATACACATGCACATATATATGCACACACATGCATGCATAATGGTGATGATGATGATGATGACGTCAATCCAGGAGACACCCACATACATGCACACACACATATTTAAGCATATATATGTGCCAGTGGCATGTAAAAGGCACTATTCGAGGATGGTCGATGCCAGTCCTGCCTGACCGGTCCCCGTACAAGTGACACAAAAAGGCACCATTTGAGTGTGGTTGATGCCCGTGACGCCTGACTGGCCCCTGTGCCAGTGACACGTAATAAGCATCCACCCACTACACTCTCGGAGTGGTTGGCATCAGGAAGGGCATCCAGTTGCAGAAACGTTGCCAGATCAGACTGGAGCCTGTTACAGCCTTCTGGCTCGTCAGTCCCCAGTCAAACCGTCCAACCCATGCCAGCATGGAAGGCGGATGTTAAATGATGACGATGATGATGACATATGCGACTGGCACTCTGTCGGTTATGATGATGACGACCATCCCAGTTGATCTGATGAATGGAAGAGCCTGCTTGAGAAATTAATGTCTCAGTGGCCGGACACCCTAGGCACATGTACCCTTAACATAGTTTTGCTTTCAGGGAGATTCAATGTGACCAAGACTGGTCCTTTGAATTACAACTCATTTTTGCCAGCTGGAGCAACATGATACAAAGTGCCTTGCTGAAAGACACAACAGGCCACTGGGGATCGAACACACGACACCCTGACCACCAAGCCACATACATGTATATATGATGGTCTTCTTTTATAGCGAACACGAGTGGTTGGCGTTAGGAAGGGCATCCAGCCGTAGAAACATTGCCGGATCAGAATGGGCCTGGTGCAGCCTTCTGGCTTCCCAGACCCCAGTTGAACCGTCCAACCCATGCCAGCATGGAAAGCAGACGCTAAACGATGATGATGATTCACTCAGCAGAAGACACTTGGCTAAGGTACTGTGCAGTGAGATTGAACTCAGAACCACAAGGTTGCAGAGTAAACTTGTTAACCATTCAGCCACAGCCATTTCTGTACCGATGATGATGATGGTGGTGGTGGTGGTAGTGAGTGACTGAAGCCAAGCCAAGGATAAAGAAAGACGATTTACCTTTCGGAACTTAACACAAGTGATGGCAGATTTGTGGGCAGATTCTTTGCAGACGAGGGCAGACTTCATTGAGCGTCGATCAAACACATAGAGGGAGCCTTGCTTGCTTCCCACGCAGATCAAATCTCCACAGACATCGACACAGGTCAGAGCTGATTTCAGAGACATCATATATATCGTACTACAATGAAAACAAAACGGCGTCAGAATTAGTTCAAACTTTACAGAGGCAAGGCAGATATAATAATAATAATAATAATTGTGTACAGTGCTCAGGTGCACTACAACTCATCCAAAGTGTATATATAATCAGGTGTAGTTTCGGCGGATTTCGGAAAGCATGAGGGCCTTAAAGGATGCAGTGTCATGGCAGTCAACAACTGATGCAGGCAGTTTGTTCCATGCTTCAGCAACTCTGAGCGTGAAAAAATGTTTCTGAAAGTCGGCAAAAGGTTTCACCAACCCTAAATGAGTGAAGGGCAGGCCATACACCTGTAGAACTGATTTAATGGGAAAAGCCATGACATATTTGCTAATATGAAAAATTAAGTCAAAATGATAAAAACTTATAGTTTGTTGAATGACCGAAGAATGAAACTATAGCTGCGTCTTGCAGGTGAGTATGACTAACAAGTAAACAGGTACCACACTTTCACTAATTCCTTTAGGTGCCTGTGTTGTCATGAACAGACAGAGGTAGCATCCTGGCCTACCTACCTTTGAGCCAATGGAGCATTGAGGATGTGACAACTGAAGGGAGAGACGGGGCAGCACCAATACTTGGCTGGTACTCCTTTACGACCAAGTAGACTGAGGCAATGCAAAATGAAGGGCCTTACTCAAAGTCACAATGTACCATCCAATATAGGAATTGAACCAATAATCTTATAACCATGAACCCAACACCTAAACCACAAGGCCAGATCGATTGCTACCCTGACAAAGGATAGAACTCGCAACTCGACGAAATCTCCAAGCAGTTTAAGTGCACAAGCCTCCAGTATCCATGTGGCTATAAAGTATCAGCCTGAATGTGATTAAAAAGAATCACGACCTGGATGTAACCCGTTCCCTTAGAGTGCAACAAATTAAGGGTCAAAACACTTGCCCGAGGTGGGTTTCTTCTTTGAAGTCCCCCAACATTGTAGCCCCCAGTCAGTCTTATCCTTCATGCTGATACACACAGCTCATAACTAAAACCATCCACATACTGAAGGGAGAGAAGGGGCAGCACCAATACTTGGCTGGTACTCCTTTACGACCAAGTAGACTGAGGAAAACCTGGGACGAGATGGTGAAGCACGACCTTCGAACTTTAGGCCTCACTGAGGAAATGACCAGCGACCGAGACCTTTGGAAATATGCTGTACGTGAGAAGACCAGGCAGGACAAGTGAGCCCAGCCCACTTATGCATGCCTTTCCTCCCTTGGACACAAAGACCTGTTGAGGCAAGCGAAGTCGATATAGAACCTCATCCGACGACAGGCACCCATGCCAACCCCCTTTGCTTGCAAAGACATGTTGGGGCAAGCGAAATCGAAATCGAATTGAACCAGCCAGGATCCCTGGTCTGGTGGTACGTAAAAAGCACTATCCGAATCGTGGCCGATGCCAGTGCCGCCTCAACTGGCTTCCGTGCCGGTGGCACATAAAATACACCAATCCGACCGTGGCCGTTGCCAGCCTCACTTGGCACCTGTGCGGGTGGCACGTAAAAAGCACCCACCACACTCACGGAGTGGTTGGCGTTAGGAAGGGCATCCAGCTGTAGAAACACTGCCAGATAAGACTGGAGCCTGGTTCAGCCTTCTGGCTTCCCAGATCCCCAGTCGAACCGTCCAACCCATGCTAGCATGGAGAACGGACGTTAAACAATGATGATGATGATACTCAAAACCACAGTTGCAGTGGTTTTTCTTGGTCCAAACGCAACACTTGTATACAACTGTGATCCACAGCTGACCCAGCAAGGTCTACTCTGGGCAACAAGCAAAGAAGCTAACAGTTTGTACGTTTTCTTTAACAAAGACACTTATTAATAACAACTCACCGTCTGCGTGACTGTTACGTCCAGCAGCAGACCACATCTGACCAGAGATCATCTGCTTATTTTACATCCGGGTCTGCATGAGTTCGATGAAGACTATATATTTGAGGTAACATTTTATGGCTGGATACTCTTCCAGTCACCAACTCTTACTAGCTTTACAAATAAAAGATTTGCTTTTATTCCACTGGTCTTAAAAGTGCAAAGCAATCAATCATACTTTAAACAGGAAATGTAAACATCACAACACCATTTCACTCAGAGGGCAACAAGGGAAGTTGTAGAATACAAACGTTCAGACACGCACATACATACACACAAACAGATACATAAGTACATATATATATAGCCTAACAACCTACAAAGTAACATATATACGCACACACTTATACACAATGCACACTAAAGATTCTCACATAGTTTCCATCAACCAATTCCAGTCACATGACATTGGTTGACCTTGAGGTTAAAAGTCAAAGATTCTGATCCAAAGTGTCATGAAATAAAATTGAACTCAAAGTCCATACTTGTGCCAAAGTTCCAGTTGAAGACCAAAGATGGGTGGAATGATTCAACACAAACAATAAAATGGTGCTTTTACTTACTTAAAGGTAGAAGTGTCAAAGAGGGCCAGTTCCCCATCCAGTCCAACACTGGCAAGAATTTGTTTGTCTTGGAAAAATGAGAGACCTGTTGCTGATGCTGAATGAATTTGGTTGGCTGAGTGTAAGAGTTTAGCACGACCTGCATCCCAAATATTAACAGCTCCATCAGCAGATACGGAACCAAGAACTGAGGCCTTGTGTGGTGAATAGCAGAGGTCGTTGATAGCCTTTAAATGAAAAATGTACAGAGAAAAACAAAGATTCTGAAGTGTTACCTATATTTCTTTTTTTACTGTAAAAATAACAAGGTGGAATATTAGGTCAGATATTAGGCCATGCACCGTTGCAGCATGTTGCTATATTCACCATTTGTCGGTCTATTCCTGGGTCCTGCTGGGGGACCCATCGAGTAGGGTCACCATCAGTACCCATCTCCACAACATACCTCCTCATCTGCAGTATCCATATGGCAAGTGGGTCAATCAACAAAAGCTGTCAACCCGGTCGAATCCTCAATGAAGAGGACACTGAATCAGACAAATAACAGGACACGTCCCAGTTTCTGAGCAGAGTTGTTGGTTGCATTTCACATCTGACCAATGATAACCCATAAGTTGTAGGGTGGAATATGATGCAGATATTTCAGTTTATCTCCTAATCTATCATTACTCAAATAAAGCTGTCTAATTAGCAACATATATGCACATTGAAGAAATAATTGTTAATGAATTAGAAGTGGCAATTGTTAGCAACTAAGGGGAGATAATCTCAAAAAATAATTTCATAGAAAATTATATTTGATGCTCTGTGGAGGAGGAGAGAATGTGATCTTTGTTATGGGTCAAAGTGATTTAGCCCCAGGTGACATTGTCCTAAACCAGGACTGCCATGTTATGGTGGCAAACAATCTTCACTCCAAGTACTGTTGTTGGATATCACTCATTGTGAGATTTACAAATAGTAATTTGCTTTGAGGATATTTACACATAGAAAAGTAGAAACATTTTGGCCAGAAGTAATTTATATAATTACAAACCTGGAGCTAAGGCAAATAACACTGGTTGGTTAATGACAAAAACAATTCTCAATAACGGGCACTGACAACTGCCATTAGGTTTTTGTTTACTACCCCCAAATAAGAGGTTAATTTCAGTTCACCAAATCATGTATTATTACATCTGCTATTAATTGATAATTAAACATTATTATTGTCTTTGATAACATTTATATTGACATCGAAGAAGAAAAAAGTGACAGAAATATACGACTAATTGTTTTTGAAGATTACCAGTTATACTTCTTTAAATTTTGTAAACTAACACCCACCGATCTTTTGAATTTAACCCTGTGTTGTTACCATCTTTATGTGTCCTGTTACTAAATGTACACAGGTCTCTAAGATAGGTCTGAACTCAGAACTTTTATTTAATATTCATAACCATATTAAAGCTTAACAATTAAGTAATATAGAATTGCATCTAAGCTATTCCAATTATTGATGCAAGCTTCTCAATTTGCTTTCAGTCATTAAACAAAAACAAAATGGAAATATACAAATGAGAAATTCCTTTGACTTAATTGGTGAGTGGATGGTGTTATCACTGCCACAGTAGGCAAAAGATTGTGAGTAAACCTTTCTAGGGAGTCACCAGCTACGGTGGAGGAACCTGCTTGGGTCAACGTCCTAGTGTTCAGGGCCCAGGCATGTCTCAGGTAAAGGCATATGGGTGTGGCTAACAGCGTGGGGAGAAATGTGTGATGCTAAGCTAACTTGTCCATGATACTGTGTTCATGATGATGATAACCAAACCAGATCAGTTATTGCCCAGGTTATCATCAAGGAATGGACAGGCCTGAATTTCACTGACTCACACTGGGCAGCATGGGACAGAGAGAAATGGTGAAACCTGGTTGTGATGTCATCAACGAATGCCTCGACAACCACACGGTCAAGAGGAAGGAAAAAAGGATATAGGAAATAGGACATGATGTTATCTACCAAGTAAAAAGTTTATTTCTAAATTAATTACGAAATGAAAAAACTAACAGTGGAGCTTTGTAAGAAGTCCACTGATGTCTTACCTGGACCCTTGGTGCCAAAAGGGGAGTAGATGTGTCTCGATACAGCATGTTGTTCAGAATGATTTCTCCATTATCCGATCCGGATGCAATATGACTGCCATTGTCGTTAAACTGGATTGTGGTAACACTGCTGCTGTGACCCTGTTGTATACAAAAAAACATCTCAGGTTTACCTATATACATACATAAGCTTTACATGTGTGTGTGTGTATACATACATACATACACATATATACATACAGGGTGCAGTGAATAAACTGTCATCTAAATTACACAAAAATGAAAATAAAACAGGCATCTCATTTTAACAGATATATACAGTGGCACGTAAAAAGCACCCACTACACTTATGGAGTGGTCGGCATTAGGAAGGGCATCCAGCCGTAGAAACATTGCCAGATCAGACTGAGCCTGGTGCAGCCTTCTGGCTTCCCAGACCCCAGTTGAACCGTCCAACCCATGCCAGCATGGAAAGCGGACGCTAAACGATGATGATGATGATGATATTTACCAAAATTACATAAAAATATCTTTAAATACTAAAGAGTAAATGTATTCAATAAAATCGCTGTTGGCTTCAACCACGACCTCCAGACGACTTCGGAATCTCCTACAAATCTTTTGGACGGTCTCCTTATTTAAATTGGTGTATGCTGCCATAATCCTTGCCTTCTGTTCATTTTTGGTGTTACAAACTTTTCTCATCTGATAAAAACCAAACCATGTTTGGTTGGAGGGGTTGCTTGAGTTTGTTCAAAAGCTTCGTAGGGCAGTCTTTCCTTTTGTCCTTGATGGCTTGGGATACAAAATTGGCCCTTTCTCATTTTTTATAAGGAATACTGAATGTCTTCGGGCACTACCTACCTGATAAGAAACTCAGACACTCCCATGGACCTGATTGACTTGGAGGGATCATTGTCAATCATGGCCTGGATCTTACCAACAGATTCAGGAGTTCTTTTCTTATCAGAACAACCAGAGGGAGTTTTCTGAGCTGCTCTACCTTCCTAATCACCATCAGACTCATCCAACTCTTTCTGAATCCTCTGCACTGTCCTCAGAGTGACACCCAAACACTCTGAAATGTTCGTATTGAAGCTTCAAGCATGAATACCAAGCAGTATAGCATGTCATTTCCAAATATTTAGCAGAGTGAATGGCATCATGGTGCTGTTTTTCTCACAGACAGTGCCCAACTGACCCTGCAATACTGTATAGCCGACAAAATCAAAAACAAATGCACAAAATTAAAAATATAAAATGGCAACAATTTACCCATCACACCCTATATATACACACACATATATATATATTGATAGATAGATAGAGAGAGAGAGACATAATGTGTGGAGTAGTACAGTGAGAGCAATGTGTGGTGTGGTGTGGTGAGGAGGTAGTGGTGAAGAGATACTTACTGACAATGTAGTGGTTTGACTTGAACCAGTCAAGTGATAGACATGCAGCAAGTTGTCTTGGCCAGCTGCAGCAATAATTCTGTCCTTTGCTCCTAAAGCAATGCACTTCTGACCAACCTGTTGGAAATAAATGAATCAGGAATGTCAGTATTTGTCACATCATTGATGGATTAGCCATGAATGGATCGTCTATGGCAGAATGGTTAGGGTGTTGATATCACTATCATAAGAATCAGTTCAAACTGGTAATCTGTATATCATACTTAAAGTAAATGCTCTGTTGCGGGGTCAATATGTATGACCATCATGCTGGTGCTGTCCCAGTATGGCCAAATTATGACTGCAACACATTTCCTTCTCTTTTTTGAGGCAATATATGTGATTGAAGAGCAATTTGGTTGCTATTTCAGGTCAACTACGCAGCCACATAGAGGCTTCCAGTGGGGGACTGAGGACTGGGTTACGATTAGTACTTACCATACTTGTGTTCTTCAAGGTCTGTTCAGTGTTTGTGAGTTCACCAATGGAACCAAAGAATATGGGTCCATAATTTTGGAACACACCAAGGATGGTAGCTGAGTAGTGGAAGGAGGTCAAGGAACAACAACAACATGTACGTCATTACATATATAATACACACACACACAAGTACTACATCATATATATATATGGCCTCATGCCGGTGGCATGCAAAAAGCACCATCCA